>NW_015165280.1:383933-384117 GCF_001447785.1 Gekko japonicus
GGGGGGGGTGGGGGGGAGGAGGACGGGGATCAGCCACTGGACCTCAGGTTGTTCAGACAAAGAGCAAATGGACATCTTGCGTCCCTCTAGAATGGAAGTGGTTTGAGGGTGAGACAAGCAGTGGCTGGTTAGGGCTACTTTCTTTTGCACTGAGGCAAGGAATTTTTTCCTAGCAGAGGGATGT
>NW_015165280.1:385323-391501 GCF_001447785.1 Gekko japonicus
AAAGCCAGTTGAATCTGACTCTCGGGTTGCGGTGCCTATCTCCATTTCAAAGCCGAACAGCCAGCACTGTCTGAAGACGTTTCCGTGGTCATGTGGCCGGCATGACTAAACACCAGGGCGCATGGAACGCTGTTACCTTCCCACCGAAGTGGTACCTATTTATCTACTTGCAATTTCTTGCTTTCGAACTGCTATGTTGGCAGGAGCTGGAACTAGAGACGGGAGCTCACTCCATCATGCGGCACCCAGGTCTCAAACTGCTGAACTACTGACCTTCCACAGCCTGCAGTTCAGCGTCTTAACCACTTGAGCCACCGCAGCTCCCCAACACCTCAGAGGTACTCTGTGCAAATGTCTTTGCCACATTCCTAAGTTGCCTCCTCCTTGTAGCATTGGTGTATCCGGCTCAACGTGTGCCAGGAGCTTTCTTGGGGCAGTAAGAGGTGAGAGGTATGAGTGAGTGGTGATGTGGTGGACATTTCTTCAGGTTCATGAGGGAGGAATACATCAAAATGGCTCCTAGAATGTTCCTTTACTATCTCCCCATGAACATTCATAAACTCAATTGCTGTGCTGGCTGTTACGAGAAATGTCTATTCAGGAGTCTTGAATAGCTGATTTCTGTAAATGTCCTCAACTGTCTGCAGTCTTTTTTAACTGTGTTTTTACCTCAGAACATTGAGATCGGGGGCGTAGCATAGACGGAGACAAAGATGGACGCCTGAGCCTTTGGCTCCATACAAGCACTCTCTATTTTAGCAATATTAGCCCTAAAAACCTCAACAAAACCTCAACAAAGGAATGGGAAGAACATTAAGAAACAAAAATTGTAGGATAGAAATTTATCCTTGGCTGGAGTGTTGGGCTGCCATAGTTGTTGTGTCTCTTACCCTTAAACATTGGAAGATATTGATGTAAGACTGTCTTGGCCTTCCTTGTGCACTGTGGAATAAGCACCGTGTATTCACTATCATAGGTAGGGTTTGTGGCTAGAGGTGTGTACCAAAGGGCAAGAGCCAAAGGGCCTTTTTTGGCCCTTGACTTTTGCCTGTGGGTCTCAGCTTGGGTCCCATGAGAGCCAGCCCAATGAATGAGAAACCATTCAGGACTTTTTTTCTGCTATGCTTATTTAAATTATATTGTTAAATATGACTTTTTTTGGAAGTTTCTTTAAGCCAGTTTGAGTTCCTTATAGGAGAAAAGTGGCATAGAAATGCTAAAATAAATATGTTCTTAAACAATCTGCCAGTTTGGCTAACATCTAGCTCACTCATTGCAACTGTTTTGGTAGACTTTTTAAAAGTTATCTCAGACTTTCTGGGGTAGAAGAATGAATATGGGAGACCTTTTGAGTGGAATAAAGAGGGGGATTCATAGTGGAAGATTCAGCACTGACAGTATTGAGCATTTAGGGCTGTTCTCTGGGGAGAGTCAATCTAATTGTGTGTGCACACATGCCCTTTAAAAGGTTATATTTCAAAACAATTTTGCATAATGTTACTCTTAGATGCAAACAAACCTTTTCAAGCAAGCAGATACCCACATGTGCAGTTATCAGTTCCCCAAGATCATTCCCCTCTGAGAATGTGTAAATAAACTGGACAAACTTTAGTTCTTGGGAATGGAAAACTATTATTACACTGAGCTCACTTACCTATTTTCTTTAACTCACTGCCAATTAGTTTCTCTTCCAGTGAACCTGCCATAGCAACAGCTGTATCTGGAGGAACATGCTGTGACTAATAAACATTCTCTTGAAAGCACCACTCTTGCAACCCCCCCTCAAAAACCCCCCCCCCACTTGTATGAACAGTGTTAAAGGGCTTTAGGTACATTCTGACCCACAACGCTAAATCACAGTAGTTGCTACCTATTCATCCTCTGGGAGTGTTGGCATAGCCTGTAAATGATAGTTGATAGATTTAACTCTAGCTGCTCTTTAATCTATGTCCCAGGATGCAAGGGAAGAATACAATTAGGAGGCAATTTGAACTGTATCACCAGTCTTGTTGTTTCAGTTGCTGGGGAATAGCAATGAGATAATTTATGATTTTCTTCTTTATTGCAGTGACTTGCTGTCAGGTTCTCTGCAACAAACCTGAAACCTCATCTGTATCGAACTAGTTAATGAAATGTTGGACAGTGGCTTCTTTGAAACATATCATTAGTGAATGTTGTCTAAATAGCCTAACACAAATGTTGATGCTAAATGGAAAATGGGACATTAGTTTGGCTCCCTGGTTCAGGCAGTCATGCAAGTACATGAATTAAATCCACCCACCCACTGTTTCCCCGATTGTTACTTTCCTGTGGACAAAACTGTGAGGTGCTCTTTGCTTTTTAAAACCATGCAATGAAACAACTGAAAGCTTCTCAGAGATTATTCCTTGGGTAGAATGAACACTGGGGCGCCGTCATTGCTGTCTCCCACCCTTACAGATTAGGAGAGCCTGCTGTAATCCTACCCTAGCTACTACAATGTGGAATAAGCACCATGTGTGGTACCTATCATAGCTAGGGATGCTTACACACCCACTGGTTCCACTCAGTTCTGTTCACCCAGGGAGCAGGGAGCAAATTGTTTATTGGGCAGTTCAAGTTGCTTGTGAGCCACCCGAGCCTATTCACTGGGATGCTTTCTGCATATGCAGTGTGCACTAAAGCCACTCCAAGCAGTGCCTGTAGCTTTAAGAACCTCAGTGACCCTTGTGAGAGTTGGTAGGCAACCACACCAGTATTGCCAACATTCAAGACATGACTTCTGTCAATGGCTGTTTTGGCCTTTGAGGGACGACTCATTGGAGCCCGGCCCACCAGCAATCACAGGGTGACTTGCTACTATCCAACTTGCATGACTCACCCAGGACCAGCTGCTTGCTACAGTTCCCCACAAAAGCCAGTCTGGTGTAATGGAAGCTCACTGGGTGACATTGGGCTGGTTTCACATTCTCAGACTATCTTACTTCACAAGATTGTTGTGAAATTAAAATGAAGGAAAGGAGAGGAAAGGAAAGCTGCTTTGGGTCCCCTTTGCAGAGAAAGGCAGGGCATAAATGAAGTAAATAATAAATATAGTTTATGTATTTCAAATACTTAAAGAGAATAATCATGTCCCCCCACTTCAACCCTCTCTTCTCCAGATTGAACATTCCCAAGTCCCTCAGCCTTTCCTCATAGGGCTTGGTCTCAAGGCCCCTGATCATCCTCATCGCTCTCTTGTGCAGACTGCAACCTTTTTGAAGTGAGGCCTCCAGATCTGCAGACAGTACTCCAGGTGCAGCCTGACCAATGCAGTGTTCAGTGGGACTAGGACATCTTGTGATTTGGATGTTATGCCTCTGTTAATACATCCCAAGACTGCATTAACCTTTTTTTTTTTTTTGCCACCGCATCAGTTTAAATCATTGACAGGCTTAGGGAAAAGGACTAAATGTACTTCAAAGTGACTCCAGCCTTCAAAGTGTCTGAGTTGCTGTGAGGTTCTAATCATGCATCTTTTGCATCCTATCTAGTTTTGCTTGAGTGTCTGCTTGTCAAGCCAATCCCAGCTTTCGGTATATGTATGGTGTATGCGTTTTCAAACCTTTGCTTGTCCCATCTGCATTTCTCATTATTTAGCTATAAACATGTTTTTTTGAAAATATGCCTAAGCACGTAAAAGGTGAAAGTGCTCTTGTATATGTCTTCTGAAGCAGCTTCCACTGTCTTGTAGATGGCATTGTGAATAACTACTGTTCAATAATGTAGTGA
The DNA here is from genome assembly GCF_001447785.1 of Gekko japonicus. Classification (NCBI taxonomy): domain Eukaryota; kingdom Metazoa; phylum Chordata; class Lepidosauria; order Squamata; family Gekkonidae; genus Gekko; species Gekko japonicus. The sequence goes on from NW_015165280.1 coordinate 389,074, forward strand.
TTTCCATTGGAATGCTATGGAAATACAATCAGCACACCCATATTTAGCAAAAGAAGAATATCCATTATTATCTAAAGACCATATTACATGCTTCCCTGACCTGGATGGCCCAGGCTGCTGGTGGAAAGTGGTGTATATATAAAAGTATCTATAAAAATAAACAATCTCAAAATATTGCATGCACACTAAGTTGATCCGCTCTTCTATGTGATAAACTGAATTGCAGATCAACTTATTGTGCCTGCAATATTTTGAGATTGCATATTTTTATAGAGTTGCTACTTATAACAGAGTTGATACTTGTTTTCTCCCCCACTTTGGATATTTGTCTACCATCGAGTCTTGGCTCAGGAAAAGTTCCACGACTTGAAATGAGCAACATTCAAATCCGGATAGCTCATCCTCTTTGGACTCCTTGGATAGAAATCTCTCTGGATCCTGCATAGAAATTTGTACTGAACTTATATGGTTTTCCATTTGGACTGATTTAGTAACTAAAATCTTTAATTTTGATATGTAACCTTCTGATAAGTGAATGTGTTAGAAAGAATATTATATGAAAAGGAAGGAAACATAACTTTGATGACTTATTTTTTGTGCACCATATCACGGTTTCTTGTTCTCAGTGGGCCATTTCATTGGCTGTGATTCCTCTGTCTTGGTTAGCTGTGACTTGACGGCACTTTCCAACACCACCATTTTGTACATTCACATTTATTTATTTATTATTTAGATTTCTATCCCGCCCTCCCCACAGGCTCAGGGTGGCTAACAGGGCATAATGCCAGATAAAACAATTAAAACAGTATAAAATGTTAAATTACACATAAACAAATAACAAACAGTTAAATAACATCCTAAAACAATTTTGGTGCTCCTCTATTCACGTCCAGGATGGCATTCTCAGTACCTGGACAACTACGGCAGTGCATGTCCCACTGCCCTACCGTCCCCTAAGAGACGTCCCGTCGCCTCCAATGATGCCACATCAAGATGTCAATATGCGGAACTCATAGGGCGTTGGTGGAACAGTGATGGTGGCGGCTCCTATTCAAAAGCCTGGCGGAAGAGCTCCGTCTTACAGGCCCTGCGGAACTGTACTAGGTCCCACAGAGCCCGGATCTCATCTGGGAGCTTGTTCCACCAGATAGGAGCCGCCACTGAAAATGCCCTAATCCTGGTCATCGCAAGTTTGGTGGTCCTGGGGCCTGGAACATCCAGGAGATTTAAGTTCCCCAACTGAAGTGCCCTTGGGGAAACATATGGGGAAAGGTGGTCCCAGGCCCTTGTTAAAAAAATTGAAGGGAGAATGCAAACAGAGCTTTCTTTATCTCTACATTTTGTAACTTGTGGGATGCTGCAGTCCGGCCCATTATGAACACATAGCTTACTACAGATTTTCCAAGCCCTCAGCCTTTAAGTTTGACTTTGGATTCTGTTCCCACCTTATGCACCATTCCTTTTCCTCCAGTGCATTCATTCTGCAGCTATAATTAAAAAACACACACTTTTTCTAAATTGGGGTGGAATGTCACTTGTGATGTGTGGAGGATGTCATCCAAAATTTTTAAAGATTTCGCAATTGACCTATCGCAACTGCACAGTAGCATCTAGCAAGCACCTTCTATTTAAAGCCTTGTGGTCCAGGTTTTGTGCATGCCTTTTAGCATTAGTTTGTTGAGTGAAAGGGAACAGAAAAGAATGCAGGCAAAGGAGGGAAATGCACTGTTGAAATTGACCAGACTTTTTCTACAACTGACAAGCAGCTGCAAAGCCCCATCTCTCTCTATATTAATGCTGTTTTAAAGTGGCAACATTCCATGCAATCCCATTAGCTGTAAAAGGCTCTCCCACAGCCATACATACTCACTCCCCCTTCAGCCACTCTGCCCTGTCAGAATTACTTGCAAACGGCTTTCTCTCTTAACGAAGATGCTTCTCCTGCTTTCCTCCTGTGTGGGAGTAACTTTTACCTCAGTGGCTGTTGGTAGGTGTAACGGAATGGCAGTTTCCTGGCTGCTGTCTGTGGTTGTTTGTTTAAAATGTTCCGCCATAAGATTTAATTGAGCTGTAGTTCCAGAGAGGGGCCAGTCACTCACTGGGTTGAATGGGGCTTCCTCATCTGCTGGACTACAATTCCCAGCTGCCCCGAGGCCAAAAAGAGCAGGAAAAGAGGGACTGTCCCAAGGGGCAGAGCAGCATCAATATAGACTGAAGCCCATACAGGGTGGAGGCAGTGTTCGTCCTACAGGAGGTTAGGAAAGGCTCCTGCTGCCTGTGCTGACCAGGCCAGAAGCCACAGACGTGGGGGAACCCTGGGAGGCAGCAGAAATTCAGCCACTCCACAGTTGGCTGGACTGGGGAATAAATGGAAGTTTCCCTGCTCTCCTGGGCCAGAGAGAGAGAGAGGCTGGAGCACAGAGACAGA
>NW_015165280.1:396822-405588 GCF_001447785.1 Gekko japonicus
CAGCAACAGCAAACTGTTTAGAATTTTAGAGGCAAAGGCCAATAAGGTCGCATATGCGAACGACCTCTGTGTTCCGACTGGCTATGGGGGGGAGAGGAACAGCAAAGTGTTTAGAATGTTGGAGGCGGGACTCAGGCAATGCAGCCAGTGGATAGGGACAGCTTCTGAGTAGCACATCGTGGAGCCAACTGATTTAGGAGCGTGTGGAATGTTCAGAAAGTGCCACCCCACTTCACAATTATATATATGGAGAGATAAAACAAAACAATTATAAAATTGGTTCATAAAGTGCTAGTATCAGTATCAGTACTATGTAACGATGGTGGAACATAGTGGCAAATCAGTCATAATGGAATATATTCAGCATTGATGTTAATGCTTCAGTCCATGTATGCTGGTGGGGTACAGGCTGCCAGTGATGGTTTCAGAGGACAGGGTTTTGGCCAGTATTCAGTTTTAGTTGTTAGTTTTTTAGGCGGCTCCCTGGTTGAAAGCCTGGTGGAAGAGCTCTGTCTTTCAGGCCCTGCAGAGCTGTAACAGGTCCCGCAGGGTCCTAATGTCTTCCGGGAGCTCGTTTCACCAGCACAGAGCCACCACTGAAAAGGCCCTGGCCCTAGTCATGGCTAGCCTGGGATCTTTGGGGTCAGGGAGGACTAGATGATGTTGAGACCCTGAATGCAGTGCTCTCTGGGGAACATGTGTGGAAAGGTTGTCCCTCAGGTATGCAGGCCGCTGACCATAAAGGGCTTTAAAGGTGAGAACCAGCACCTTGAAGCAAATTCAGTATGATATAGGCAGCCAGTGCAGTGCTTTCAGTGCAGGCTGCATGTGCTCCCACAGTGTTCTGCACTAGCTGTAGCTTCTGGATTTGGGACAAGGGCAGCCCATGTAGAGAGCATTACAGTAGTCTGATCCTAAGGTGACCATCACATGGATCACTGTTGCCAAGTTGCTATGTTTGAGGAAGGGAACCAACTGCCTAATCATCTGAAGATGATAAAAGGCTGACTTAGCAGTGGCAGCTACCTGGACCTCCATCGTCAAGGAGGCACCTAAGAGCACTCCCAAACTCCTAATGTCCAGCACTGGCACCAATGGAGCCCCGCTGAAGGTCAGGAGCGGGATTTCCTAGCCCCAGACCACCTCAACTCAGGCATAGGCCCTCCATCTTCATCGGATTCAATTTCAGTCAGCTCAGTCTAAGCCATCCAGCCACGGCTTGTAGCGCCAGGTCCAGATCTTCCGGTCTAGAGTCAGACTGACTGCCCAACAACAGATAGAGCTGTGTGTCATCCACAGAAATTCTATATAAAAAAAATGCTATAGCAGAAATTCTTCCTAGCCAGGATAGATATAATTTGGACCATCTTTCAAAATCTTTTTTGTATTTTGGACGAGGTTGTCATGTAATGGTCATTCTGTCCCATGAGATACATTCCTAGATATTTGACTGGGTTGTTTGTTATGTCACATCCCTGAGAAGTTGAAACTGAGCTGCAAAAGGAGCCAGTCCCAGCTGAGGTGGTGCAGAGCTCTCAGTTCCCACTGCCCCAGCCCATTCTGTGCTGTCGAAGAAGCTGGAGAAGCAGAATGAGCAGCTTTGCGTTTACAGCATCGCTGAAGCTTCCGGAGGCAGTCCAGAGCGGCTTCTTGGCAGCAACGGTGGTGGAGGGTCGGGTGCTTGCATGCCACTACTGGTACTCATGCCGGCAGTGGTGGCAGTGGCTACAGCATCTCAGGGAACAACCACCATCCTTACCACCCTCACCACCCCCTGTCGCTGCCAACTTCATCATCCCCCCACCTCCAGGAGAAGCTGCTTTTAAATTTTCACCCATCATTTACATTTTTTTATTCAGCGATGTGAGACAAGCAAAAGTCTCACATCACTAGACTTGTGCCACTGGTAAAAAAAACAACAAAAACCACCAAAATTTAAAACGAGGGGAAATTGGAGCTTGTACACCGATGAAAGGGGGAAGATGGTAGAATGACCTTGATGTGGGTGGTGGGTTGATCTTTGAGGGGACCGAAAAGAGCAGGGGGGGGGGAAATCTGAGGGAGTCTGAATGTTTTTGAATTCCCTTTGGCTAGAAAGTGAAGGAAGGGAAAAGTTGGCACAAAAGCACTCTCAGAAAACCCAGGGAAACTGTGAATGGGAAGCAAACTGAGTGCTGAGGGGAAGACAAACAATGCAGAATGAAAAAGAAAACTGGACGGATATGCATGGTGAAAATGAGGCAAAACACCCATGCATAATAGGCCAGGGTTATATTTAAGCACTGGGGACACATTTGGTCTCTGAAAAAATTTAGGTATGTTCTAAAACGAGCAGATATAAATATCTTGAAGACATTCTAGACGACAAGCGTTTGTTGCTAGAATCTCATGGACCAATTTGAACTTACACCTCATAAAAGTACAGACCTGTCAAACAGTCGAAATTAATTGCCAGATGTTCCTGGAAGCTTATCGCTAGCAACTTCAGCTTTTGAGTCCTGACTTCGTACTCAAGTTTCCTTTATTGGTTCCAGCAGGAGCACGCAGTGTCCATCTTGGAAAAATAGGTTTAATTATATTCTACAGTCATGGTCCTAATGTTAGATGCTGTATTTTTGTCACTTGAGTTCCTTTGCAGATGAAATAAATATAATATAAATTTAGCCACAACGTATAGATGTAACACTATGTCTGGGGCAGTGATGCTCTATTTTCTTGGTGCTTGGGGGGTAACAGTGGGAGGGCTTCTGGAGTTATGGCCCCACTGGTAGACCTCTTAATGGCAGCTGGGTGTGGCACAGAGTGTTGGACTGGATGGGCCACTGGCCTGATCCAACATGACTTGTCTTATGTTCTTGTGGCTGCAATCCTAAAGTCACTTTCCTGGGAGCAAACCTCACTGAATTACATGGGGCTTACTTGTGAATAGACTTGTTGAGGATTGATCCCTATGTGGTTTATAGAAGGAAAGATATCAAGTTTCAGATGGTTTTTCTTCCCGTTTCCATTTAACTACACACTTCAGTCTGCATTATTAAAGCAACTATGTGGCATTACATTCTTTCGAAACACCAGCAACTAGTAGTGCAATCCTAAACAGAGTTAAATCCTTCTAAGCCAGTAGAGTTCAATAGACTTAGAAGGGCCTACCTCTTCTTAGGACAGCACTGTAGGATTTCCTAGCCAGAGCAATAATGCAAAACTATTTTTTGTCCATAGTGATTTTCATTATCTTTGCTGCTAAATAGGGGCTTCTGCTGCTTAGGCAGGAAGTTGTCCTTCCTAAAAGTCAGGAAGTTCCAGGAAGATTGCTTGGAAATTGTGTGATTTTTCTAACACTTTATTTCAGCACTGAGGGGACTGTCCATATGGTTAAGTAAAAGGCTTTATGGCTTATCATCTAGTACAATCCATCCCGGCCAAGCCATGCACGTCACACATATCACGCAACCTCTGCACACACTGTTTTAATCCATTTATTTTATTGTATGCTCATCAATGGACAATGGACAAATTGGAGTATATACATAGACACAGTGTACAGGAGTGGATCCAAAGGGTCACTTCTGTTGTAAAAATAGTCAAAAGTATTTAAATTACTCAGAGTATCAATGGATCTTGCTCTATTGGAAAGAAGAGATTTCTTTGCTTTTAAAAACCTTTATTTCTAAGGGTAAAAGGTATACAGGGAAACTACAAAATAAACAGAACATATAAGAGCTACATTTTCTACTGCTTACTTCTCAAAACATAGTCACACACTAACACACAGATAATGGAGAATCTGTCCTTCTTCTTGACCCCTAGAAAGGAAGTCACCTGGAACAAACAACCAATCACTTATCACAACAGAAGTTACTTTGCCCGGGCTAATTCCCCATTGGCTCTGCACCAGGTTTCCCTTCCAGGTCAGTCTAAACAATAGCAATACCAGGTAAACAAGTTAACCCTATAATGACTGGATTGTCAGACCTTGTAAACACATACATTTCCAACACCCCTTCTCAAGGTCTAACATGTAAGTCATACATACACATACACAGGGCTATTTTTGGGCAGGAACGCACAGGAACGGAGTTCCGGCTGGCTCCCAAGTTGGCCACTCCCAGCAGGAACTCATTAGCATAATAGGCCACACCCAACAGCAGAAACTCATTAGGATTGGCTACATTAGGGGTGTGTGGCCTAACATGCAAAGGAGTTCCTGCTACAAAAAACGGCCCTGGGTTTTGACAACAAACAAGGTAAACAGAATAACTTGGTCAGTGGCTTAGTCAGAATGTCAGCCACCATTTCTTCTGTACGACAATGCTCAATATCTATCAGCTTCTTCTGGTACAAATCCTTCACTAAAGCACACTTAATACCAATTGATCTACTTCTAGCTGTGGTGCTTTCTTCCTTACATATGGTAATACAAGCCTGATTATCTTCAAACATAAGTACAGGTACAGGTTCTCTTATTCCAAAGTCCTTTAACATATGAAAAATCCATTCAAGTCTACTACAGGCACTTGCTGCTGAAACACACTCCGCTTCCGCTGTAGACTGCGCCACAACAGTTTGTTTTCTACTAGTCCAGTCTATTAGTCCAGCTTCGTAGAAAAATAGATATCCACTTGTAGACTTATAATTGTCCGATTCTTCTCCCCAGTTGGCGTCCATATATACGACTGTACTGGGGCGTCCATGTATACGACTAGTCTGGGCCCTTCAGACGGTGCAATTTTCAGTTGTAAGTCCATTGTTCCTTTCAGGTACCGCGCCAGTTTCTTTATTGCACTCCAATCATGATGATTAGGCGAACTCACTTTTCTGCATAAGGTGCCAACTGCCGCTGTGATGTCTGGTCTCGTGGTTTTGCTCAGGTAGAGAAGTTTCCCAACTGCTTCTCTGTATTCTCCAATGTGTCTGAGTGGTTTTCCATTCTTTTCCTTCAGATATCCAGGTTCCATTGGTATGGATGATGCTTTACAGTCCTTCATGTCAATAGATTCTACAAAGTCCATAATCTTTCGTTTCTGGCATATCTCCACGCTGGGAGATATTAGTCTCTCAATTTGCATTCCGAGGTACTGTTGTACATCTCCTAGAGCTCAGCAGCAATGTGATGCCTTTGAGCCTGCCCTCTGAAGCTGCACTGAGGGGGCAAATCTGTGCACTGCGTTTCCTCCAGTCACACTGCTGGTTCACTAGCTTGGTGCGGTCACTTGTTCTAATAACAGCAGTGCTCTTTGCTTGAGCCATCCCAGTTGTTGGGCATTAATATGATTATAGCAGGTAATGCTCTGCTTTTTCTCTTTGGAAAGTTGGGCAGGGATAGATTCAGAAGTTTTCATAATCTGGTCCAGTTCCCAACCATCCCTTCCAATCTTGGCTTTTTCAGACAAAAGGTTTTGCTGCATACGCTTTAAGGTGAGAGGACTGCTGTGCTACCTGTGTTGCACTCTCTCTTCCTCATGAAAGGCAGCCCACCTGCACTACAGATCAGAGGCTAAGACTTGCTCTCTGTAACAATGCTTGCGTGCACATGCACACACCCAGGACAAGAGCAAAGAAGGATCAGATCCTATGGGGGTATCCTATCTAAAAGCATGAGTCTAGCCACTCACACATAAAGCAGGGAGCCTTTTTATTTTACCAGTGTATAGTGCATATGGGAGAGAGGAAGCAAACCCTGCCTCTCCACCCCCACCTACTACTAACCTCTTTGTCTGCGCTGACTGCAGCCTGCCCGGAGGCCTTTCTCCTGCCACTTAGGGTGCCGCTTTCCATGGATGTGGCTTTCCTCAAGGGACTGGGCTGCGCGCTGGCCTCCCGAGGAAGCTTTGCCGGAGTCCACATCAATTTCATAGAAAAGGGCCGTACCCGCGCTTGGCCTTGGGGAAGAGGTCAAGGAGGGTGGCGCGGAGGACACACATGGCCTCGGGCAGGTAGGGCTCCAAGGCAGCGGCGGGGCAGAGGTGCAAGAGGAGGCACAGGAGGCCGAGGCAAGAAAATGCTCTCCACATGGCCAGTGGAGGGCGGGAGGGAGGTGGGGAGGGCTCAGCGCTGGCTGGCCACTCACTTGCTTGCTGGCGCCGAAAAGACTGAGTGAACCGGGTGGGTGAAGGCAGGTGGGCGAACACCAGGAGGGGAGGTGGGCGGGCGAAGGCAGGTGGGCACCAGGGCCCACCACACAGAGGCACCACACCAGGGCCGGCATGAGGACGGGCAGCACCTGGGCAGGTTGGGTGCCGCGGCCCAGGCAGTGGCAGAGCAGCTTGAAGGCCAGCTTGTGGTAGCACTCTGGTGGATCGACCAGCAGGCAGTGAGTCAGCGGGTGCAGCAGCTGCCAGGCAAAGACCTCCTGCAGCGATGCACTTCATAGCGAGGCCAGCAAGTGCAGGAAAGTGTGTGGCCACTCATTGCCATAGAGATGGAAAGGGCAACACTGCTCCGGCCCGAAATGACCCCTGAAATATGGCAGTTAACTCTGGCCTGTTCAAACAGCTGGAAACTAAATAGGCATTTAAATGCCTCCCCAATCCTTCCATGGCCCCCGGCTCGCCCACCTTGAAGTTGGCAGGGGTGTGTGTGCCGGTCTCCAGGCCTTCCCTATGTAGCCACGCACGCAGAGGTTTTGGCTGTAGTGGGCATGGCCAACTCTGAAGCCAGCTGGAACTCCGTTCCTGTGCGTTCCTGCCCAAAAGTAGCCCTGTATATATGCATATTTTCTATGCTATGATTTTGGGCATCTGCAGTATTTCTTCTTTCTTATGTATGGAGCCTGTGTGTCATTCTTCAATTTTTATTGATAAAGTGATTTTGTCAAGCGAACAATAGAGGCACGTGAGGGTGGGCAGGGGGGAGGAATTTGAGTGGGCAGCGCTAAAAAGACTCTGGGTGGAGAGCTTTGAGCACCATCCTGGGGAGAGAGGGAAAGGCACCGGCTGCCACTATTCAGCATTTCTGTGTATATACTGGTAGAATGCAGAGAATGTTGACAGGTGCACAAAGATGCTGAAAACCACTCTGATGCCAATGCCAGTCCAACAGGGTCCTCTGTGTGTTTGGGGGGTTGGGGAGATTTATTTATCTGTTTCATTGGCTTTGACTTTCTGGTTGGTGAACTCCAGAATGTCCATGATCATATCTCTTTAGACAGCCCTGAAAAGGAGTGACCCGTTGGACACCTAAGGCTGATGTACAGTGATTTCAGATTTTGGAATTTGTCTGGTTTTGGTACAGCTGCATGTTTTTGAAATGTCAGCCATAATTGAATCTTCTAATGCAATTCTCTGGCTGCTTGTTTGCTGACAATGTGATTCCTTCTTGAATGTTGGTAAATGGCAGCTGAATTTTAAAAAGGTTCTGTTGGTTTACCTTATTTTTCCCTCTTAAAAATGCTAACATGTTTTGTTTTCGGTGTGCATTAAACTGATATGTTTAAAACAGGGACTTGTTCTCCAAAATGTAATTTTGAAGACTAGTGTTTTTGGAAGAAAAAGCCAAAAATAAAGTCATGGCTGTCCTGTTGCTGTGGCACAGCAGACATGGGGGCACCAGATGCAGCACAAAGGAATGATACACAACCATATCACCGTTACGTTTAATGCAAGCATTTTTTATTCATGAGCTGTTGTGCATGTAAATGTCTCTTAATAGCAACATGATAGGTTAAAAACATTTATATTTTTCTGCAATAAACATGCAATTCAGATACCTACAGAGCTTTCTTGGATTTTGCAGTAAAGTAGACAAAACATTTGCATGCATCTGAATGTGGCGAGATGAGTGTGATCACTCTATGGAAATGTATGTTCAGATCAATGTTCCCTCTAAGCTGTGGAGTCCTGTGAGCAAAAATTCCACTTTGTGAGCTACTGGCATTAGAATTGTGAGCCGGTGATTTGGCTACTGCATAAATTAGTTTGCTCTGGAGCCATCCTTCCTGAGCTAAGACAAAAACGTGTGAGCCGGAGGCTAAAAAACTGTGAGCCAGCTCACACTAACTCAGCTTAGAGGGAACACTGGTTCAGATACAAGATTAAAAAAACCTGGAGGTATAGATGTACCGTTATTAACAGCAATATGAGAGATATTGTCTGATGAAAAGAAACATTCAATTTTACAGGCACCATTGTACAGAAATGGCAACTCTGCCCATCATGAGCATAGGGCAGGGTCCTCCCAAAAGTAGCTTGTTAGTTACTGGCAGCTTGCTGGCTATTGCAGAAGTGCCCATCCAACTCTTAGAAGACCCTGTAAACGCTCATGAGAAGAACTGCTCTTTAAGCCTTTTTTTTTAAAAAAAGATTTCATTTTATGGGATTTTTCTCTGTGCTGCGAAGCCGATAGCTTCATTTCTGGCACTCTCCCAGTCCATGTTCCGTTTCTAGGACAAAACAAAACTTGGTAACATAGGGTAGAAGTTACTTGGTATATTTTTCATCACTCAGAAGTAGCTGTCATTAAAGAAAAGTTTTGGTGACCCTTGGAATAGGTGACTGGTTAAACTGGTGATGCACCAGAGTGATTTCTGATGGATTATGGTTCAAAAAGAACACAACATGGAATATTCTCTCTCATCTATCTATCTATCTATCTATCTATCTATCTATCTATCTATCTATCTATCTATCTATCTATCATCTATCTATCTATCATCTATCTATCATCTATCTATCATCTATCTATCATCTATCTATCATCTATCATCTATCATCTATCTATCATCTATCATCTATCATCTATCTATCATCTCTCTCTCTCTCTCTCTCTCTC
>NW_015165280.1:406229-436566 GCF_001447785.1 Gekko japonicus
TAACTCAAGTGTTTCTAAAACTCAGGGTATAACCTTTTCATCTTCCTTCTACTGTTGAAAATAGGGGCAAACAGTGATCACCCATTTTACTGTTGGAAGTCCCATTCTACTGTTCAAGTAAGGCAAAGGGAAGGCAAAAACCAATGCTGCGTAGTCAGAACTCAGTCCTAAGATCATACACGGAGTCAGAGGGTTGTCACTAGAGCAGGTTCAAGGCAAGTCCAGAAGTTGAAGCCCAGAAACAGTCTGATGGGTCACAAGAGCAAGATAGTGACAGGATCAGTGATGGCGGGGTCAAAAATAGCTTGATTCATTGCTTCCACGGAGTCAGAGGGTTGTCACTAGAGCAGTTTCAAGGCAAGTCCAGAAGTTGAAGTCCAGAAACAGTCTGATGTGTCACAGGAGCAAGATAGTGACAGGATCAGTGATGGTGGGGTCAAAAATAGCTTGATTCATTGCTTCCACAGCTGGTCTCTCTCTCCATCTTTTACAGCCAAGACACTTGTTTTGCAGCTGGGCTGCATCTGGCTCATGTGTGTGCGCTCCTCCTTACTAATTAGATCCAGGTATCTCTGGACTGCTAAACACACACTCCATCTTCTTTCCAGTATTTCTTGCTGGACTCTCCTGCGCCTGTGCTCCAGTGGCTCTGGAGATGGGGGAGGCAAGGTGGGTGGTGGGATGCTGTCTGATCCTGAATCATGGCCCTGGGAAGCTGGGATGCTGCTACAGGATGGAAGCTCCTTATTTGGCATAGTAGCAGTAACTTCTGGTGGCAGGCTGTCTGTAGCTGACGGTGGGCTGGGACCTGCTCCAGCTACTCCTTCCCCTTCCACCGAGCCATCTGTGTTATCAGGTCTGACTGTGTCTGACTGATCCATGACAGCATCGCCCCAATGTTCCCAATGTGCCTAATGTTACTTCTGGGTCATCTTCTGGGTACCACAGCAACAGTACCTTTTGGGGAAGAAGGTGAGCCTCAATTCCTTGGCCGTCACCTTGGAAGAGGCTCTCCTCAGCTCCCCAGGCTGAGGGTCTCCTACAGAAACCACGGGGAGGTCCGGGACAAACTCGGACCCATCCCGTCAGCCAGGTCTTGGCGCGTCTCCATCAGAATGAGACGGGAAGCATCTGAGCGGCGAAACGCTTAAACCGGAAGTCAAGACATAGGATTCCTGTCTCATTACCAATGCTAATTTCTACTATCATCTGTCTATCATACCTAATCCAATCACACCTGTTATTGTCATTCATCTGCTATTGTCATTCAGCACCTGAAATCACTCTGCTCTCCAAGATATAAGGACAGATGGACTCACCTACTAGTTGTGAAGAAGTGAGCAGTGACTCACATTAGCTCATACCCTGCCACAAATGTTGTTTGTCTTTAAGGCACTACTGGACTCTTGCTTTTTTCTACTACTTCAGACTGACGGCTACTCATCTTGATCTACCACCCTTCTGTCCTACTAGTTTTAGCACAGTTTCCTAAAAAGCAAGCTGATGCAGTTTCATGGAACCAGGAAGGCTGAAGAGACAGGACTCTCACAGGTAGGAGTGTGCATTCAGTATAAACCGAACCAAATAAATACCTGAAAAGTACCCATTTGGTATTTTTTTGGTATTTATTCAGCTGAATATAGATTCTCTAATCTGATTCAGGTACCAATATAGCTGAGCCCGAATAAGAGCCAATAATATCAGCTTTTATTTGGGCTCAGCTTGGAGAAGCTGGCCCTCACCACTTGCCATGTGATTTGGCATATGAACTCAGGCATTTAAAGGAACCATGTCCCTTTACAAGCCTTTTTTTCCTATTGGAAACAATGGATAGGGGCAACTTTTCTGGGGGCCCATAGAATTGAAACCCTAGTCTAATCTATTTAAAATTTGGGGGTGGGTTTAAGGAGAAGCACCAAGTTTGCAGCAATAGCTCAAAAAATAGCCCCCCAGAGCCCCAGATACCTACAGATCAATTCTTCATTAAAGCCTATGGAGGTCTCCATAGATTATAATGGAACCGAGGGTATAATGGAGTGGTTTCTCAGCAAGGCATTTTTTAAAGTTTAAATGTATTTAAGGTTTAAATGCATTTAAAGTTTAAATGCCCTTGAAGTTCACTCACCCATCTAAATGCCTTTGGAGTGAACTCCGAAGGCAATTTGCATTTTCCCTTTCTAGTTCGCTTGCTGCAGTGTGGAGTCATGCCACGGCTTGGAGAAGGCATTTAAAGGGAACAGGTCCCTTTCTCCCTCCATTGGAAACAATGGAATATGGGGGCACTTTCTTCTGGGGTCCATAGAATTGGCCTCCCTTGTCCAATCTTTTTGAAACTTGGGAAGTCTTTTCAGGAGAGGTACCAGAAGCTATGCTGAAATTTTGGTGACTCTCAAAAAACAGCCCCCCAGAGCCTAAGAAACCCCTGGATTGATTCTCCGTTATAGCCTATGGGAAATGGTCCCCATGGGGTATAATGGAGCTGAATAAATTTGGGCTTCCTGATTATTTCCTCAGTCTCAATACCATACTGATATTGGGATTCGGGAATATTGGGGAATACTGATTTTTTTTCGTTCAATATACCCGAACCCGAAAATACCAATTCTTTTTCTTTGCACACCCCTACTCGCAGGTTTGTGAGCCTGTCAGCTCTCTGACTCCTGAGAAGTAGGAGGAGGGCAGGGCAGGGCAAAGATAGGCCTGGAGGCTTCAAAAGCTCAAGACATTTTCAAAGCAAGAATGGTTGCTTCTGGCCTAAAAAGGAAAGTTGGTAATACCAAAAGAAAGACTGCTACCAAAACCTGTCTTCCTCCTGAACTTTTCTACATTTCCCTTGGGCAGGGGTGGTACCATGGTGGCACATCACTTCTGAGAGGTGGTGGAGACAGATGTGTGACTTAACTTTCCCCTCATTCATTGTTTACCTTGGCACCCAGGGAACTGCAAAACCTCATATTCATGACATCTTCCAAATATCACAAAGCAACGTGTTGGTCAAAGCTCTTCTGATTGGTCATGATTTTTTTGTTTGTCAGAGTTGTAGGTGTGCCCCTGTGTCCATGGGACTTCTTGCTTTCTCAGCAATCAGGAGTGCATTTTGTGGCTTTCGAAAGGTGTTCAAGGAAAAGTATTCCTGCATGACATAACCATGTGTGCTTACAGTCGAGGATAGGGGCTGTTCCCCTTTAGGTGTGGAACCCAGTCCTGGACCATCTGGTTCTAAAAGCATCTCAGCAACTGGCAAAGTGAATATTCCAGTTGACACAGTTTCTGAGCTCCTTCAGCTGAATCCACAAATTTTCCCAAAGCCAATGAAACAATCTGACAAATTAGGATCAAACATCCAACAATCCATGCTTCTCCTCATCCCAAAATATCAAACATCATTGAAGATCCTCTTGTGGAAGGTCTTCTGTTGTAAAAATCCATTTGGACAAGCTTCATATAAGTTGCCCCCCCCCCAAATGAACACTTTCAATATTAAGAGGTGCTTTAACAGCATTTCCAGCTACTGTGGTTAGATGGTCCTCATGGAACGCACAATACAGACTCAGTGCTGTATTGATGCAGTCTCAGCAAAAGTCACAATTTCTAATGGCAAACTACAAGAGTCAGGGTCTGAAATCTATTTTGTTCAAAGAAAGAGGCTGTAACTGGGCCAATCCAGGGCAAAAAAAGTACTGGATTAACAGAAACTAGGTAGGAACTGGATTTCAGTCTTTTTTTGGAGACAGTCAACATAAAATTAAACAAACAAAAAACTACTGAAATCAGTCTATTTAAATCTCAAGGACTCCTTCCCTAGGGCATGAGGAACCGTAACAGAATCATTTGACATTTCATGGCAGCTCACTTCAAAATTACCTTCCTCTGCACCATGTTTTTTGTATCCCCTCATCCATCTGCCAAACAAGAGTCTCTATCTCAGGAAGGGAATTTTGAACCTAAGCAGCATTCGTTTCCTCTCAGCAGGATGGAAGAGATTCCACAGAAATCTTTCCCAACACTTGTCTTGTTAGCATAATGTAGGAGATGGATGAGAATCTAAAGGTTTTTTTTAATTGACAGATTGGAAGGAAATTAGACGACCACACATTGGCAAAGAGGCACAGGTAGGGGGAAGTTGTGGGCTGTAAACAAGATGGAGTTAGTCCCGTTAGCTGAGCGAACTTTTAACATCAATATAGGCCTGTGCGCAATGTAAACCTGTGCTGATAAAGAGGCTTTGGCTGCTGGCTGACTAGCAGGCAGCAGGTTCTGGGCCAGACCTGACTAGTAGACAGCAAATGTGGCTTTGCTCCTAGCTGCCAATAGTTTGTATGTATCACGGATTGCACAGAAAAGCAGGTTTTAAAAAGCTGCTTGTTTCAGAGAAGCTGGGTGATTAGGAGTTACTCTTCCCTGGAGTAGAGAGCTTATTTGATAGGCTGCTCTACACATTCTCTGATTGGCCAGCATCAGTTGAGAGAAAGTATAACAACAGCTGTTCTGGAGGGAAAAGAGTTCCACCATCACTTGTCAGAGAGACTTTTTAGGTTTTTGTCTATACTAGGAGTCAGTGTTCTGACAGGGTTAGTCAGAAAGATTCTTCTACAGAGAGAAGAGATTCCTTTGTCCTAACTACTCTGAGGGAGAATTGAGATTCTAGGTCCAGAAAGCTACAAACTACTTTACACAGACAAAAGTACTGGAAGACAGATTTGGCAAGGGTGACTAGGCAGTTAGGCTGAAACTCCCAATCAAGCCAAGTAGAAAAGGGTTATTGCTTCTTAGGGAAAAGAAGAATAATTCTTGCCAGTAAAAGCGGTTGTGATCTGAGGAGAACCCAGGGTCTGTTGTAGAGGGAATAAGCTGTGGACACCTCGGGAATGAGTAGAAAGCTGTAATTTCAGAAGGGAGAAACCAGATTTCAACGGGAGAAATGTAGAAACTCTAAAAGTTATTTTCCAGGAAACTCTATTAAGAAGCTGTGTATTTACTATCTCTCACTGAAGAGAACTAGAAAAATCTGAAATGACCAGTGCAGGCCCTTGGAGCAGGTGCCAGCATTTGTCCGCCCCCACCTCCTTGGATGGAGTCATGAGGATGGGGGGAGCATATCAAGGCTCAACGTGGGAGCACAGACCAACTGGGGATTGGCTGACCTGCCAGGTCTGGCAGCGGCCTCCATCCCCCCACCATTCCAGCCCAGTGCAAGGTCAGGGCAGACGGGCTGTGTGACAGGGCTTTGAAGAGGTCCATGTGGCTGGAGCCAGATGATTGGAGAGGTTGTAGGGATCCTGTTGGGAGGGTCTGGGCTAGAGAAGCCCCCCCCCAGGAGCATTGGCAGCTGTGGGCCTTGGTGTGTGGAAGTTTTACCTTTTACTTCCAGCCACAGCTCTCTGGCAGTGCTGAAACTGACAGAGGCTCTCTGTAGCCTCCCTCTTGCAAAGCCCCATGTGCTAGCATCGATGCTGGCAGTCTGGCTTCTTGGAGGCCGCAGGTGGCCATTCAATAGGGCTGGCTTTTGCCTTTTGGGAGTCACAGCTATGGCCTGGAGGGTGAGTAGACACATGGGGAGGCCACCTTAATCAGCATACGATTGCTTAACTCGGTGGCAGAGCGGAGGATGCTTGCACAGCCCCCACCCCTCACTTGCTTTTGTAGTTGGCCTCAGTCAGGTGAATGGCCTTGGGGCAGGTGTGCAATGGCATGCACCTGGGGGTTGGCTGGAACATGTGGTGGTGCCCACCCACATTTCCTGTGGGAGCGCACAGGAGTAGAGTTCTGGCAGTAAGGAGCCCAGGGGGTGGGCACATACAACAAGCCCCACCCCCTGCTCCCAGCAGCCCTCAGTCAGGCCACGAGGAGCAAGAAGCAGCCAGGTAAGTTGCAGAGCCCCCCCCCCCGGTCTGCCTTCAGGTACAAGCTCTCTCTCCTTTGTGAGGGCAGATCTGCACATCCCCCCCATAGCTAGCAATCCAAAACAGTCCAGTGGCACCTTTAAGACCAAGTTTTATTTAGGTACAAGCTCTCCCTCCTCTGCGAGGACAGATCTGCATGTTCCCTCCCTCCCAATAGCTAGCAATCCAAAACAGTCCATGAATGAGGACCCCCCCCCCCCCATTCAGAGCACATTCCTTTAGAACCAGTAATTTTAATTAGTCTGGGAAACTGCAACCCTTGTGCCATTGAAGCCTGTTGAGTCTACAGCTCCAAGTCCTGGAATCAGAAATTTATCCTGGCATATTCCAGGTTGGAATTCTAGGCTGAAGGACACTGGAGTTAGATCTTCCCTCTTAGAGTTCCAGATTCTTCTGATTCAAGAAACTTGGGCTAGGGAAACTGTTAATCTACCAGGTTTCCTGGTTTATGTAGTGCACGCCCACCCTAGTTCTTCTAAAGGCTGTCTGAAGTCACAACAACCACCTCTATGTAAAGCTCTCCAAGTGTGAGTTCCACAAAGAGGAGCTGGACTCCTTGGGGTATCGCATATCCAGAAAGGGTTTAGGCATGGAGCCCAAGAAGAGTCAGGACATAGTGGGATGGGAGGCCCCACACATGAAGCGACAGTTGCAAGTGTTTTGGGGGCTCGCCAATTTCTACAGGCCCTTCATCCCGAATTTTGCACAGGTGACATTGCCCCTCACTGACTTATTAAAAATGAAGGGGAAAGGGCAGGAGTGCAAAAAGGCAAACAGCCACCTTGACTGGTCCCCGGAATGCCAGCAGGCGTTTGAAAGACTGAAAACTCTCTTTACTTCAGAACCTGATTTGCACCACCCCGATGAAACAAAGCAGTTTGTCGTACAGGTGGATGCCTCTGATGTGGCCGGGGGGGGGGGGATCTGGCAAAAGGGGGAGGATGGAAAATTACACCCCTTAGCATACATTTCAAGGAAATTCTCCAGTGCTGAAAGGAATCGGGCAGTATGCATTTTGCATGCAGCTGCACGCAAAATGCATAGGAGTTCTACAGTTATTAAAGATTCTTTTCCTTCTGCACTATTTTCATCTTAGTTTTACTCAAAATACAAACATGCTTAAAACATTAACACTCTTACAGTATTTCATTAAAGTATCTCTTTGATGCCCACCTTCCCTTCCACTGCCCATTACTCATTAGCACTGGGACAGTATACAGGGACATAATGCACAGCCTCTGTCATCTGGCAATAAAGGTAATGACCAGTTGCTTATGAGCCGGATGGACCAGTTCCAGCCTGCGGGCCCTATGATTAACACCCCTGCCCTACAATGGTGACATCACTTTTGAGTTGGACCAGAAATGACATCACTGCATCGCTGGCCATGGTAATTTCCCCCATTTTCCCCACCAGCCCTCCGAGCGGTGGCAGGGAAAGAGATCTGCTAATGGGATAGGCAGCCCCATCAACAAGTCAGCCAGAGCTGTTAATAATTCATAGTCAGCAGTACTACAGTAAGGGTTATAAAGGTGAAATAGCACCCCCTGGAGAAGGAAATACAATTGTGGTGTGTTTAGTCTTGCAAATCTGGTGCCTACTGCATCACTTTTATCTGATACAGTGCCTGGTGAAATTATACTCTGTTGTGAAGCTAATTTTAATTACTGTCAACTGTAGGATGGGTTGTTGCTATGGGAACACAAAGGAATATCGCTTCTGGCAATTTTAGTATTGTCGGTGATGAAAAGCACAGAATGATCTGGATTCTTCTTGTTTACACCTGTAGTCACTTAGGTGGCACTATTTTGCGGTCTCTTGTGCTAGCCCAAGTGGTGAAGCAGAATCAAAATCTTATTATTTTATTCAGTCTTTTCTTCAATTCAGTTTTGGATAAACTTCTTTAAAATCACTTTTCAAGAGACAAATAAAACCCAGAAATCACAAATAGTTATGTAGAGAATCTTCTGCTGGGTCACCAAGCCCCTGTGCAGAGAATCCTTTCTGTATTTTGTTCTGATACGTTAACACTCCAGATCACATCAGTGCCTTTCCCCTGTCTTCAGGTTAGCTTGAAAAAAACCCACCTTTAAGTTTTAATGTAGAACTGCACTGAAGCCTTTTGAGTCAGATCCCAAATAGTAAGATTTCAATTAGAACTGCTCAAGAGGTCACTTCTATAAGAGATCATATTGCAGTCTATTGCGATGTTTATTGTACATATCACCTCCCTTTCTTTACAGCAATGTCCTCTGCCTTTGTAATCCCCTTTCTTCATTATCGTATGTCTTGCCTTAGACAGGTCTTTCTGCCTCAGAACTTTTTTTGTTTGCATAGTTCCTCAGTTCTGTAATCTTAGTCCTACTGCATTGTTTATTGGAGGTCTTTGCTGTCTCCTGCCAACCTAGCAGTTCGAAAGCAAGAAATTGCAAGTAGATAAATAGGTACCACTTTGGTGGGAAGGTAACAGCGTTCCGTGCGCCTTGGTGTTTAGTCATGCTGGCCACATGACCACGGAAACATCTTTGGACAGCGCTGGCTCTTCGACTTTGAAACGGAGATGAGCACCACAACCCTAGATTCGGATTCGACTGGCTTTCGAGCAAGGGAACCTTTACCTTTACCTTTTTGCTGTCTGAATTGCTTTTTATGTTTTGTAATTTATTTTGAGTCTGTGAGAAAGGAAGGCTATAAATGAAGGTAATAAATAATTTTTAAAAGGCATTTCCTCATAACTACATCCTTTTTCAAATGTTATTTTTCTGGCATTCCTTCCACCACCCTTTTACTGACAGAGCCAGTTAGAAGCCTCCCACCCCACCGCCCTGAACGTTCTAATCTCTCACCATTGATGTCTGGAGTTAGATCCCTGCAGAGGCCATTTCAAAAGGTATTGGGGGGAATTCAACCCTCCCTGAAGGGATTTTTTTACTTTTTGGATTTTTCTGCAGACACAGGAAGTCTACTATGTAGGAAAAGCTGTTGGGGAAGAGTGAGCCCTCTGTTGGGAATTAGATAGATAGAGAACAATCTGTGTATTGGGTCTCTGAATTCCCAGTTTTCATTTTTAAAAAGTAAGTTGCCAATTTCATTGCCGGTATATAAGAGGTTATTGCAGAAATATAAGAGGAAATGCATACATCTGCAACAAAAGTCAACAGAGGCCCCGGTCACATGCAGAAGTAGCCGTGCAAGAGGCACAACTGCCAGGCAGATTTTAACGGCATGATCACATGGGAACATCGGGCAAGCATCCAGCACCCGTCGGCAACCCGTCTCACTCCGCCGAAGATGTGGAGTTAAAAAATACCTGGGAAAATGCAGTCTCAAATGGGTTGCGACAAACCGTAGATGGAGTTTCCCGTGTGATCGCTCCAGCGTGCTCAGATTGCATCACTGATCCCTCGATGAAGCGTGCTGGAAACACACAGTGGCAGGGCAAATTACTGTGGCACAAATAGGCTTGCTTCCCCCCCGCATTTTTCAGCATGTGTGACCGGGACCAGAGACTTATTTTTTAAGTGAAAATTGGGAATTCAAAGAATCTTTTACAGATCGTTATAATGGCATAGTGATATAATGATACTGAATTGCTGATTTTAAAACCCTGGAAAAAGCCCTGGTGTGTGTTGGGGGGGGGGGAGGTGGCCCCTGCTGAGGTACTGGGGAAGGTAATCTATGCACACACTTGCCTTGTGGAAGCCTCGTTGCTGCTATGTTGTACTGGAAAGGAAACTACACATGCCTGTCCTTGTGTGGAAAACACCTAGGTATGGACCCACTTCAACTTCAGCAAGGTCAATGTTAACGTATTTAGGACCATATCCTGGGCCATATAAATGTGTCTGTTATGCCAAAGGAATGACCTTAATCCCACAAATCTGTTCTGCTACTGGCAGAGCTTTCTCCCAATGCAAGGAGTCTTAATCTGATTTAAAAGCATCCTACATCAAGGGAAGGCTCCTTTCATCAAGTGAAAGCAACATGGATCCGTGGTGTCCATGTCAATATTTTAGCTGCAATAATTCCCAGTGGGTCTGTAGTAGCAAAATAAATCAGGAGTCTCTAAATTGTCAGTGGATTCCCGCAACATTTTGTCTGTGGACAGTGACTTTTTATCAAAAGATTCTGAAAACCACTCTAAATGTAATGTAACTTGTTGACATTAGAATTCCATATCTTCATCGTGGTCTCTATGCATCACACTAATGGGAATGGCGCCTGCGCCGACCCCAATTCAGGAAACTTCTAGAAAGCTCAAAGAGATCTGGGGCCCCTCCCTCGGGCATGTGTGTGCCTCCACCACGGATGCCCAGAGGGCGGAGCCCCAACATCCCGCCAGTTCTCTTCTGACCACTGCGTTGATCAGTCAGATCTGCTCGTCTGGGAACTTCTGTGAGGAAATTTTTTCTCCTCAGCTCTTTTTCTCTTTAGTCTTTTCATCTTATCGTTGTTTCTCGATATTTTTTTTCTTATTATCAACAAACCCAAAACACCTTAGTCGTCTTTTCCCCTCCAACCGTTGTCGCCCCCCCCTTTCTATTTTTCCCCCTCACGCTGTGCCCGGTCTATGACAAAGCGCTGGGATTTTTCAAGCGCTGTACCTGCTGTGGGTCCAAATTAGCGCCTCCAGACAGACACTCCTTGTGCCTCCTTTGCTTGGGTGAATCGCACAAGCCAGACTCCTGCACCCACTGTGCGAAATTTTTGAACCAGACCCGCAAAAACAGGGCGGCAAGGCTACAGGTGGCTTTATTGGAGTCTGTGCTCTGTCCACAACCGATAGCCTCCACTTCAACTGATACGGCATCGACATTGATGGATTGACCTCAGTCAGCGCCAATCGATTGACACTGATGGATATCGACAGATCGACCTCGATCATCAGAGGCTTCGGTTTCCACACCATCGGCAGCTTCAACATCCACTGTGAAAGTTACACTGCCTGAGAGTCGCTAGGTGCCCTCTACACCAATGGTGAAGAAGGACAAGAGCCACACTAAGGTCAAACATAAACACCTTAAGACTAGCTCCAAGGCTTGTGTCCTTGGCACCGCTGTTCCAGTTGCGATTCCAGCAACAACTGCTGCTCGCTCGTTGTCACCAGACCCTACCAAGGTGTCTGCCACCCCACCTGTCCTGCTCCTTGCATTGCCCATCCAGCAACCTTTTGTATCGACGGCGGCATCGATACCGATGGATGTTCACTTTACTGACTCCGAGGTGGAAGAGGTCCCAGTCTCTGGCCACCTACTGGATCCTCCTAGCTCTCATTCCTTGGCATGCTCTCGGTCTTGATCACCGGTTGGGGTTGAGGATCAACGTCGACGGAGATAAAATGAAAATTTCATAATTCCTCCTCCTGTGACAGCAGTTTGCCGCCGAGACCTCGCGGTCAATCACCGCGGGCAACTGTGACTTCCCTTTTGCTACTTCAACCTCCAGTGATGGTACCCTGGGATCACAGACTGCTCCAATACCTTTACAGCACATTTCCACTGGCCTCCACCTTTCTGTGGCTAACCCCAAATCATCACCCAGAGCTAGACTAGCAATTGGTGAGATCACACTGGACCCGTTCCCCGATGAAGGAGAAGCGTCCGGTGAATGCCAGTTTGCCCGCCAAACCCTCGATGCCAATGCCAGAATCTCATTTATCGCTACCAAAGCAGCTGATATCGACACCTCAGCATCGACAAATCCCACCATGATGTCATTTGCCATGACTTGGTGGTGCCCAGGTGCATAATGCACCGTCGTCTCCAGATGCGTCCTCTCACAGCTCAGGTTCTGACTCAGAAGATGATGGTTCTGGGGCTCCAGCCACTCCTTCAGATCTATCTCCATCACAACTGGTTGCAGACGATTTGCCGATCTCGCCTTCTGAAGACATCAGATCCTATGGCAACTTAATCCAGTACATGGCGCATACCCTTGGGCTGGTCATCACTCAATTTCAACCAAAAGTCAATGACACTGTCTTTAACATAATCCAACTTGATACTTCTACTGCAGTTGTGCTGCCAATGACCCAAGTTCTCCTGCAAGTAGTGAAATCTCATTGGGACTGACCCTTTTCGAACCCTATTTCAACCCTTAGTCACACTTTCTTCAAAAAGTAGGAAGACGCATTCAGCACCATCGGACAAAGAGAGTAGGAGACTCGATACCTTCAGCCGTAGATTCTACTCCGTGGGCACTTTGGATGTCAAAACGGCTAATTACTTAGCTTGCATGGGCTGGTACAAGTACTCCCTTTGGGAACAACTGTCCAAGCTACTTGCTCTCTTACCTGATCAACAACGTGACAAGGCTCGCAAGTTGCAGAAGGAGGGAATGATACTCTCCAAACAGATCATCAACTCAGCCAAACATTCTGTAGACACAGCTTCTTAGACCATGGCGTCTGCTGTCACCCTCCATTGCCATTCCTGGCTTCTCACAACCTCCCTCCAGTCAGACACCAGATCATTAATTGAGGACTTACCGTTTGATGGAGCCGGTCTATTCCATGCTACCACTGATACGGTATTACAGGACATGGTTAAGAGCCTTAAAGCATCCCAAAGTTTCGGGATCTCTTCTTCTTATCATCCTCAAAGACCGAGGATGTGGTCTTGCTCCAACCGCAAGGCCCTACAGCAGGCAATCTCCTGCTGATTCCTGGAAGTCCAAACAGGCTCCCTCCTTGTCTAGACCTCAATACACCCCACGGTCTAGATTTCAATCGACTCCGCAACAGAACAAAACTAAGTCGGGGGAAAACTCCAAACAGTCTCTTTGACTCCCCTGATTCTTTCCGCCAGTCGTCCTTATGCCTCCCTCAGTCTACCACTTGCCTTCGTTTTACCCATCTTGGAGTCGCATAACAATGGACTCTTGGGTTCTCTCCATCATAACCCATGGTTATGCGATAGAGTTTGTTCAGGAACCTCTGGTGCTGCACTTCGTCCGTACACCGACGTCTCTAGCTCTCAGTCTAGAAGCGCTCCAGCTACTGTCAAAACTTGCCATAGAACCAGTTCCACCAGTGGAGAGAGGCCAAAGTTTTTACTCCCGTTACTTCATGGTCCCGAAGAAAGATGGGAATCTCCGACCGATATTGGATCTCAGGTCCCTGAATGAATTCATTGCATACCGGAGATTCTGGATGCTTTCGCTGCAAAACATACTCCCTCTTCTCACACTCGGGGTATGGATGGCCACAATAGACTTGCGGGAAGCTTATTTTCACCTGGATATATTGCCAGCCCACAGGCGTTTTCTCCGTTTCACCATTGGGGAAGACCACTACCAATATCGTGTCCTTCCATTCGGCATTTCTGCAGCACCAAGAATATTCACAAAGACAATGGCAGTGGTAGCTGCGCATTTCAGATTGCAAGACATAATGATTTTTCCATATATCAATGATTGGTTACTGGTGGTGGACTCCAAGCCTCTACTGTCCAAAAAATTCAATCACACCATCAACCTCCTGGGCTCACTCGGCTTATGCGTCAATCACGAGAAACTGAGTCTTGTACCAGCACAGAAAGTAGATTTTATAGGAGCCACAATAGACTCGATTGCAGAAAGGGCGTTCCTCCCTCTTGCGCGGGCCCACATCCTGGCCGCATTGGCATGTCGCCTCCAGACGTCATTGACTGCTACTGCTCTCAAAATTCAGACTACTTGGCCTTATGTCTGTAATGATGGCCTTCATCCCAGTGGCGAGGCACAGAATGTGTATTCTCCAGCTATGGTTCCTCCGGAACGTCAGTCCGTTCTGGCACCCATAGTCCTTGTGACTCAACATGCCTGCTGAAGTAAGGAAATCCTTAGAGTGGTGGCAGTCAATTCCCAATTTAACATTGGGAGATCCTTTCCAAAGGCCTGCACCAATGATTACTCTGACCACTGATGTGTCTCTCTGGGGATGGGGGGTGCACCTTGCTGGACATTATGTAGGATCCCAATGGGACACAAACCTCCAGGGGACTCACAACATCCTGGAGCTTTTTGCAGTTTTCTATGCGCTCCGTTCCTTTCTTCCGTTTCTGGACGGGCAGTGGCTGTTCTGATAGACAACACAACTGCCCTCGTTTACATAAACAGACAAGGGGGCACAATGTCTTGCCGACTGTGCCTGTTAGCTCTGAGGCCTATGGGACTGGTGTCTTGATCATGGAGTGTGGCCCACCACGGCCCACCTTCCCGGAGAACAAAATGTCCAGGCAGACGCTCTGAGCAGGGGCGCAATTCCCTTTCATGATTGGGAACCCAACTGGAAATACCTACTCCCAGTATTCTGTCAATGGGGTCGTCCGCAAGTCTATGTATTTGCCACACGCCTCAACACCAAGTGTGCCCAATTTTGCTGCAAGGGTGGAACAGACCCTCTGGCATTGGGAGACAGGCTACTCATTCCGTGGATGGGGAAATTCCTGTTCATGTTCACTCCAATCACTCTCCTCATGAGAGTATTAGGCAAGATCATGTGCCAATGTCCAGACTGTATTCTGGTGGCACCTTGGTGGCCTCACCAACCCTGGTTCCCGTTGCTCCTCAAACTGTCCAACCAGACCTTTCTACATCTCCCACGGGAACCCAATCTCCTTCTGGCATGAGGAGGAGGAGGAGAAGAAGAGATTGGATTTATACCCTGCCCTTCACTACCCAAAGGAGTCTCAGAGCGGCTTACAAACTACTTTCCCTTCCCCTTCCCACAACAGACACCATGTGAGGTAGGTGGGGCTGAGAGAGCGCTGACAGAAACTGCTCTTTTTCAAGAACAGCTCTTATCAGAGCTACGGCTTGCCCAAGGTCATCCAGCCAGGTGTAAGTGGAGGAGTGGGGAATCAAACCTGGTTGTCCCAGATTAGAGTCCGCGCACTTAACCACTACACCAAACTGTCTCTCTGCAGGAGGCCAGGTCCTGCATCACAACATCCCTCACCTGAAAGTAACAGTCTGAAGGATCCGCAAAAACGGTTCTCGGATTCAATAACTTCGGTCCTCCTCAATAGTAGAAAGCCAACCACTTGTTCGTCTTACGCTTACAAATGGAAAAGATTTTTCCAGTTTTTACATCCATTTCTGGGTGATCCTACCTCGGTTGGCTTACCCTGTATTTTCAAATTTCTTCTATCTTTAGCTGATGCGGGACTGAGCCACTCGTCTATAAGCGTTTACTTAGCCGCAATCTCTGCTTTCCAGGAGAGACTGGATAACGCTTCAGGTTTTTTCCACCCTGACTCCAAGCATTTTTAAAAAACGTTTGCTGCACCTGTATCTTCCATCCAGATTGCCTGCCTCTCCTTGGGACTTTACCTTAGTCCTCCGTTGCCTCACTCAGAAGCCTTTTGAACCCTTGGCCTCATGTGAACTCAAACTGCTCTCCTGGAAGGCTGCCTTTTTAGTAGCAATAACATTGGCAGGGAGAGTGAGTGACAGGACATTTTGTCATGATCCGCCTTACTTGACCTTCTTGCCTGATGGGGTAGCTTTATCCCCTGACATCTCGTTCCTACCGAAAGTGGTATCTGACTTCCACTTGAATAAATGGCTGTTCTTACCCGACTTCTATCCTAACCCACAGTCAGACATTGACCGTCTTTGGCATTCCTTGGACGTTAAGAGGGCACTCCTTTTTTACCTGCATAGGATGTGTGCAATGCGTAAGGATCCCCATCTGTTTGTCTCCTATGCTCCTAACTCTTTGGGATGTAAGATCTTGACTCAGAGACTGTCCAAATGGTTGGTAGAAGTCATCTGTTTCTGCTACCTTCTGGAGAAGACACCGTTACCGGTTCTTCCAAGAGCTCATTCTACCAGAGCAATTTCTATGTCCACGGCTTTTTTCCAAGGTGTACCCTTAGAAGAGATCTGCCATGCGGCCTCTTGGAAGTCTCCAAAGATGTTTATCAAGCATTTTGCCCTGGATGCGTGCGCAAGCCAATGCCCCCGTTTGGGCCGAGCGGTGCACCAATCTACAGTCTTTTGAGTGACTGCCAGCACCCTCCTCCAGGTAGGCTTGAGCTTGCTAATCTCCCATCGGTGTGATGCATAGAGACCACGATGAAGATAAACAGGTTGCTTACTTGTAACTGATGATCTCTGAGTGGTCATCTATACATTCACACCACCCGCCCTCCTTCCCCACTGCTGGCGTCCTTAGCACTCTATTGATCCTGAGGTTTCTAGCAGTCAGAAGGAACTGGCGGGATGTTGGGGCTCCGCCCTCTAGGCATGTATGGTGGAAGCACGTGCATGCCCGAGGGAGGGCCCCCAGATCTCTTAGAGCTTTCTAAAAGTTTCCCGGATCGGGGTCGATGCAGGTGCCATTCCTATCGGTGTGAATGCATAGATGACCACTCGAAGATCATCAGTTACAGGTAAGCAACCTGTTTTTCTTCCCACTGCTCATCTGCCTAATCCTAGTCTGTTCTGCTGGTTTGTGACATCACAGCTGCTCTATTATGTGGCTATGGCCACATGCTGAGGCCTGCCACTGGTGGGCGGGGGCTGATTTGCCCTCACTGAAGGAGGAAGCCAGACTAGTTCTGATTGACTGTGACATCACAGCTGCTCTATTATATGCTGGCCCTCATGCCTTTCCAGCTTGTCTGAAGCCCAAGAAAAAATCCAGTTTCAAGGACAATAGAAGTGGCAAACATCAAGGTGGTGGGGGGCCCCATGCTTACCCTGACAAAGGGGTCCAGTCCGGTTAAGGTTGGAGTGTTGGAGCTCTGGTTGTGCAGTTACCCTAGATCAGGTGACAGGGTATATTTGTTAAATGGTTTTTGGTTCGCCTTCTGCAGCCCGTACGTAGGGGGCTGGTGCCCTTACACAACACCTAATTTACCTTCTGTTAGAAGAATGGAACATGTGGTCCAAGAGAAAATTGACAAAGAATGTCAAGAGGGTAGGGTATTAGGCCCCTTTCCCTTCCCCTCCTGTGCCCAATCTACTAGTGTCCCCATTAGGGATTGTTCCAAAGAAGACCCCAGGTGAATATTACCTCATCCACCATCTTTTGTATCCTCATGGGAGTTCAGTGAATGATGCAATACCAGCTGAACTGTGTTCAGTTAAGTACACCTCCTTCGATCAGGCGGTTCAGGTTGTGAGGGGGTGCAGCCAGGGGGTGGAATTGGCCAAATGTGATATTAAGTCAGCCTTCTGGTTGCTCCCAGTCCACCATGATGACTTTGAACTTCTAAGTTTTCCCTTCTCTGGTGCCTTTAGGTAGCTAACGAGGCTTCACCAGATGTGGCCCACTCCAATTTCCCATCTGACTCAATTCTGCGCGAGTCTGAAAGGGGAGTGTATGTCAGTCCGTTCAATCAGGGGTAAGCTGTCAGTGCTTGCTGTTGCAAGCAAGGCCAGTGGTTGGAAGGACGATATGGGCGACTTCGAATTTGGAAGATGCTTGACGGCTGGACTAGAGAAGATGGCATGTCACAGGATTGAAGGGAAGCCTTTTCCCCTTCTATCCTTAGAGGTTTGAAGGCCCAATGGGGCCTTTATCTGCTTAGACAGCTATGAGGCTTTTCTGTTCCATGCAGCTTCTTTGGTGGCTTTTTTTTGGGCACTTCGGGTTAGCAAGGTGGTGGCCAGCTCATGCTGGGACGTGTTAGGTTCTGCCTTATTACTGCAAGATGTACAGCTTGGGGCTCCTGGAGTGCAACTTATGGTCAGGCGCTCCAGAACTGATCAGTTACAGAAAGGGACTGTTATAGAGTTGGGTACTTGCTCAGACCTGGACTTATGCCCAGGCACAGCGCTGTGGCACTATTTGGCCTGCAGGGGTGGGAGCCTGTTTGCTGTTCCAGCACAGGGACTGTACCCATCTCACTCGGTTCCAATTTTGGGCAGTTACCAAGTGTGCTTTGGATGCTTTGGGTTTAGGTAGGTTGCAATCTGGCACCCATTCTTGGTAGCAGGGATTCAAAAAATTGGGAGGTGGATGTCTCCATGTTACAAAACTGATGTTCAAAAATGTAAAGGTTAAATACTTGTGGTTGCAGTGGTTAATGCAGTTTCTGTTTCAGGTGCTGATGGCTGCTGGGTAAAAAGAAGAATCACCATCTGTGGCCACAGCATGGTGTTTTAGGCCACTCACCATGCCAAGTGGATGCCTATTGAGTCCCAGTTGGGCCTCAGTGAGCTGGCTGATGTTGAGTAGTTGGGCCAGAGGGGCATCCATTGGCCTCGGCTCCTTCCAATGTTGTTTGAGGTGTGGTCCTCCTCCTCACGCGTTATTGATACTTAGGGGGTAACAATCTTGGGTTTATGAAGGGCCAGGCTCTAGTTATCCAGGCAAAATCTGATTTGGCTACCATTAAGCAGCGGTAGCTGGAAGTGCAGATGGTTTTGTCTGCAATGTTGCCACGCAAAGTGTAGTGCAGTATCGGGGACCCCAGAGGTTTGGACCGAGCAAAGCAGAATGTAAATAACCAGCTGCAGAATGCCATGGAGGGTGGCTTGGGTTCCTTCTTGATACACCCCCATATATGGGTCAGTGTTCCTGACCTGTACAGGATGGATGGGGTGCACTTAATGGACAAGGGCAATGATATTTTTCTTAAGGACTAACGGAGAGGGGTACTGGCGGCCTTGGAGCTGCTGTATGGGGGTGCAGTCCTGAGCAGAGCTTGGACTTGGCCATGATGGTGTAGTGCAGGTAGGAGAACAGAAATGGTGAGCACCAAGGCATTTCCTGTGGGAAGTAAGGGGCTCACCAGGAATGGCCTTCGGGCCTTGTGGCTCAGGCCTGGGAATGGGGGGAGCACCCAGGGTTTTGGCTGATCCTTGCAGGCCGTGCAGGTTTGGGGGTGGCAGGTCATGGGTGCTATTAATATGCCAGGCTGCTGATTGAAAGCCAAAAAATATGGCTCGAGATTGGGGCAGGTGTCTTGCCTAATTGAGGACAGGGAGGTGGCAGGTGTTTATACCTGCCCTACTCTTTCTGCAATAGTAGGCATCCCCTCACCGGTTTCAGTTATAAATAGTTAATAAAGTGGCCCTTGTTAAATACATACCTATTGTGCATTTCTTCATTCTGACTGTGTCAGCAATGCAGCTACGGGGGCCTTTTTTCCCCCATGGAAGGAGAAAGCCAGATGGGTACAAAGCGTCAGGACGCAGAGTACCTCTATGCTGGGTGGTGCAGTGCCTGCTTTATAGGCTAGGCACCACACACAGCCTGGCAGACTGCATGTTTCACCTGGCCCACCCTCCTGCCCTGTTTCTAGCATAGGCTGTAGCTAGTTGCCTATTGGGGCCAGGTAGGAATTTTTTGCCTCCTCTCTGATTGGCCTTTGAAAGGGGGTATTATCACCTACCTTGCACTGGTTATAGTGGATGGAAATTGATTACGGTGGGCCAGGCTGTTAAATAGGTTGGTCACTGGTGGTGTAATACTGGTAGGAGAGTGGAATTGGTGAGCATCAGGGCATTTCCTATGGGAAATAAGGAGCTCACCGGGAATGGCCTTCACACCTTACAGCTCAGGGCTGGGAATGGGGGGGGGTGTCATTCTTTGAAGCACCCAGGGCTTTGGCTGATCCTTGCAGGCCATGCAGCTTTTAGGGTGGCGGGCTAGGGGTGCTACCAATATGCCAGGCTGCTGATTGAGAGCCAAAATGTATGGCTCAAGATTGGGGTTGGTGTCTCGCCCAATTGAGGACAGGGAGGTGGCAGGTGTTGATACCTGCCTTGCTTTTTCCACACTAGGAGGCATCCCCTCACTGGTTTCAGTTAAAAATAGTTAATAAAGTGGCCCTTGTTAAATCTATACCTTGTGTCCATCTCTTCATTCCAACTGTGGGGGCAAATATAATCCTCTTCATGACCATATCCCTCTTCATAATCCTTCCCCCTCACCACCTCACTACCTGTGGGCTGTGAATATACCAGATTTTTTTTTTGAGGAAACAAATTAGTTTCCCCTCTGTTTATTTTGTGTGTTACCTCTCAGTACATTTTTGATAAATTTAAGAAGATAAGAATTTATTGACAGCTGTGAATTTAGATGAAGCATTGACTTGGGGCTGGAGACATCAGCGGAATCTGAGTGAGCTACCTGAAAGGGGATTTAGTGATTCATCTTCATTCTTTTCCTTCCAGTGACTCATGCAGAAGCTTTTCATCAAGAGATAGAGGTGTGTGGGGGGGTCAACTTAGTTCATTGTGCAGTTATATCCAGAACTATTCCTTCAACTTATCACTTTTAGCACTAAGTTTAATAATAAAGGAAAGCACAGATCTGACACATCTCTTGCTGTAACCAGAGAATCAGTTCAGGGGAGAGAGATTGTGTGTGGTAACCTTTATCAAAAGTCTTCGAGCAGCTGGGATATGGCATCTGAGATGATGAGTGACTCAAAGGGAGTTCAGCCTTCATAGCTGCTGTTAGCAGGCCCCAGAAGAACTTATTTAGAAAGGAATGGCTTTTGCAGATGGAGCTCTGTACTTTGATAGGTTCTTTACATGGCTTTACTCAATATGGACTTTTTCAGGAAGGCTGGAATGAGGACAATGAGCTCTCCACAAAAAAAACTATGCAAGGGCAAGAGCAGAACTTGAAGCCTGATAGAAATCTCACTGTTCCCCCTTGGCTGGCCTGTCCACTCCCAGCAGGAAATGGCAGATTGCCCCAGAGACCCCTGCTGTGGGGGGCAGGGCTCTGGGACAATTCCAGTTCCTGCTGGGAGAGGCATGTGGAGGGAAGGAAGGAAGGAACACATCTCTCTCTCTCTCTCTCTCTCTCTCTCTCTCTCTCTCTCTCTCTCACACACACACACACACACCCTTGTGATTGGGTTTAAAATGAGTACAAAGGAACTGTGCCCTTTTGTCTCTCCAGGCATATCTTCCAGGGGTCTCTGGGGCAGTCCCCCATTTCCTGTGGGAGAGTTGTTATACTCCAATCAGATGGAAAGGCATTCACTGCTGCTATGAATGCAGAGGCAATTGCGTTGGCAAGGGAGTGACCGCATGGGAGTTTTCTTTACATTTTGCTCCATCAGCTACTTGGAAACAAGTTCCTTGATTTTCCATAATCCCTTTCTATTATCTGATTCTTTTTAGAGACCTCTTTCTGATTCTTTTTAGAGACCTCTTTCATCTGTACAGTGCAGCTGCTGAAGCTGTGATCTGAAGTCAGAAGACCACTATTCCATTGACAAGCGGTGAAGATGAAAAGGGCCAACTACACGCATGAGAATACAGTTGTATATTGTTAAACTAGCAGTTAGGTTTGTTGAGAAAAGTTTACAAAAAGATCAACAATTAAAGAAGTGAACAGGGCCTTCCAGATATCCCACTTCTGGCGCTGATGAAGTTAGGGGCATGGGGAGAGGAAAGGAATACCATGGAGGGATTTATGACTCCTGAGGCATATGTAAAGCATTGGACAGACAATAAAACAACAGCACATAGTCTTAACAGGTAAAACTCCCTGCAGACGTAGGATCACCAATCCCTATGGACTTTGCCCATGAGGAGCAACTGAGGTTGGAAAGAAAGATCTCATAACCAAAAGGCTAAGCTAGATTTAACCAATTGGTTCAAATGTATTTATACACACGTCTTCTGATTTATGTCTAAAGGGGGTATGTGTGTGTGTGTGGGCAGGGCTGGCTCGAGGTTGTCCTGCGCTCTAGGCGAGCGCAGATGCCAACATCCCGGCGGGAGACTGGCGCACTTTCACTTTCCGCCCTTCTCAGACTGCCTGCCCCAGAGAGGCGCACGTGAAGGGGGAAGCGCGCCAGTCTCGGGCCCTTCACCAGCCAGGCAGGTGTGGGCCTGAAAGCACGCGGGACTGATGCCGGTGGCGAGCGAGGGCACAGGGCGGGAGGGAAGGCGCGGCCTCCCTCTGGGCAGCGCAGGAGGAGCAGCAGGAGCGGCGGGGCCAGGAGCATCTCCCGCGCAGCACAGAACCCCTCGTCCATCCACAACACAGGACCCCTCGCCACTGGAGGGGCGCACAGGCTGGCCTTGGCTGCCGCCTCCCATGAGGGGTGGGCCCAGCACCGGTTGGGCCCAGGCATTCCCCGCTGTGACGCCCCTGCGCGGGGACTCTCCAGGGCAGTCGGAGGAAGTGGCGGTGGCTGGTCCTCCTCCTCCTCCGGGTGCAGCGGGTGGGCGGGCAGTCTTAGGCAGCCCCTTGCCAGGCCAAAAGCAGGCAGGCAGGCCGGATCCAGATGGGGCCCCTCTCGCCTCCCCCCCAGGCTACCTGCGGAGGAGGAGGAGGAATGCCTTCCTGGAGCCCATCCAGGCGTCTACAACATAGGACCCCTTGCCGTCGAGCCACTGAAGGGGCACACAGGCTGGCCTTAGCTGCCACCTCCCACGAGGGGAGGGACCTAGCGCCGGCCGGGCCCAGGCATTCCCTGCCGGCGCCCCCTGCGTGGGGACTCTCCAGGCGAGTCGGAGGAAGTGGCAGTGGCTGTTCCTCCGCCTCCTCCGGGTGCAGCGGGCGGACGGGCAGTCTTAGGTGGCCCCGAGCCAGGCCCCTGGCACCGCCTCCTCCCCACCGCCGCCACCTCCCCCCGCAGCTACCTGTGAAGGAGGAGGAGAGAGCCCCGGGCCCGAGGGGGTGGCCGCACCTTCACTCCTGGTGCACCGCACCACCTCCTTCTCCCTGCTCGACATCCTCGACCCCGACAAGTTTAACAGCAAGAGCCGCAGGCCGGGCGCCCTCCTCTACAAAGCCCCCACCACCCCGCCACTGCCGCCTCCCCCCGCTACCTGTGGAGGAGGAGGAGTGCCTTCCCGGAGCTGGTCAGGAGTGCCTCGCCGGGCAGCAGCCACGGGGGATTTGGCTGGGGGCGCTGATTGGGCCGGCGGCCCTGCGGCGGCCCTGCGGATTGGCTGCCTGTCTTGCCACGGGCCTGGACAGGCTGCGGGCGAGGAGAGGCTGCCGGCGGCCGCCTCTGCCTCTCCTCCCGCGCCCTAACGGCCAGCTCGCGCTCTAGGCGAAGGCTTAGTTTGCCTAGCGGGTGAGCCGGCCCTGTATGTGGGGGATAAGGGGTAATACTAAAAATGGAGTATGATAGGGGAGTTAAACCATGTCCTTCATCTTATTTCCCTGACACCTTTCTTCCTAGGCATCTGGAAAACTGGAAGGTAACTTGGTGAAATAATACAATAATACAATGAAAAATGCTTAAAGCCACAAGTGTGGCACTCTGCTGGTAGAAAAGAAAGGAGGGGTCCCTTTTGATCAGAGAGAAAGGCTATGCTGGGGATCATGGGGTTGTAATAAGAAGGGGTATTGGGCAAGATCGAGTGAATCTATTGACTGCAACAAGATATAGGATATGTGTGAAGGGGCAGGGTTTAGCCCCTCCTCACCCATATGATCTACTTTTTAAAGATTATCAACCTCCTATCCCATTACACCACTTTTCTATTTTGGACCAGTGTCTGGACAGCCACGTACGGCAGAACAAAAATCTTTTAAAAGCCTTGCCGAATAATCGTCTGTGCCAGTGGTTCTCATTTTTTAAAAAAAAATATTTATTTCCTTTATTATTAAGCTTGTATGACCAATAAAACCAGTACATCACCACAGAGCAAACATAACAAAACATGACAGAACAAGCAAGAAGACAAGGTCCCAAAGGAATAAAATGCTCATAAAACACATCTCATTATCACCATTAACAGCATTTTTAGGGCAAGATTGGTTTAAACCGGGGAAAAACCCTAAAACTTTTTTAAACTTAAGAGGAAAAAATGTTTTTAGATTAGGAAATTTAGTTATTAGTGGCAGGTTAGCTACTGCAAAACAACGAACAAAAATATAGTTTAAAACTAACATAGTTTCAATATTGTCAGTTGAAACATATGTTTATGGAAATCATCAAAGTAACTCAGTTAGATAGAACTTTGAACCCTTTTGAAAATATTTTATGAAATAAAGACCACTCTTTGAGAGGACTAATCTCAATTGTATATAATCTTATAGCTGGCAAATCTTGGGAAGGCAAATCATCAATACAGAAGGCATGGGAAAGAGATTGCTCTATTTCATTAACAGAACAGGACTGGAAAAACCTTTGGAAGTCATTTCCTTTCACAATCAATAATCTTGATGTTAAATTGCAATTTTACAAAATATATTCGAGGTGGTATTTAACACCAAACAAACTTTTCCTCTGTAAATTTAAAAACACCTTTTTATGCTGGAAGGGATGTGGTAACAGAGGGACTTTTATACATTGCTGGTGGGGATGCCCATTAATAAAAGCGTACTGGGCAAAAATTTTAAAGGAAATTTCTAAACTTACAGAATGTTTGTTGCCTAATACACCGGAATCGGTACTGTTAAACCAATGGTCGAATTTATCTTTATCCAAACAGAAGATAGAAATACTAACTTTGCTGCTTTATGCAGCTAAAACCTGTATAGCACAAAGATGGAATCAATCAACTATTCCTACAATTAAAATATGGATTGCAAAAGTCTGGGATGTTATAATTGCAAATAAACTTGCTACTGAAATAACAAGGGAGCAAATACCAAATAAGCCTAACGACTTTGTAGAAAAATGGTTTACATTTTTTGAATATATTAACACAAGGGACACTAAGTTATATCATATTCCCAAGAAATATGCCAAGTTTGCATTATATTAGAGATAAGGAAACTGTATTGTTTAAATTAGTAAAAGTATAAATTTGTAGTAAATTTTTGAGGTTATTATGAAGGTTGTTTAAAGTTTAGAATTTGTTTAGTATTATTTGTTTGTTGTAAAGTTGAAATATATGAAGAAATATATTGTATGTTTTCAGTTATATTAAATAAATAAATAAATAAATAAAATGTTTAAAAAACACATCTCATAAAAGGAGGATAAAACAATGGACCTGTGCAATCTCTCATAAAAATCAGCAAGATCGTACTTATTTAAACAGCATTTTAAGGAGATCACTATTGTAAAATAATTTGCAACGGATCAAGTTATTTCTGGATCAAGATCTGCTAACAGTAAGTATTTCTGGATCAAGATCTGCTGTTTTGTTGACAATCAAAGCCATGCTTCTGGTATTCCTGGGCAGAGTGGATGTTGGTGCTGATGGTTGAATGGAGCTTTTTATTAATGGTTGTCATTGTATCCAGTACATCAGGGTTATCTCTTAGTAGGAAAAGACAGCAGCCCCAGAAAGCAGGCCTGGAGGGTTAATCTGGCCTGGGGGGGTTATTCTAGCCTAGGCCAGAGTAACCCCGGTTTCTCTGGCCGGGGGGTGAATGGGGGGTTATTCTAACCTAGGCCAGAGTAACCCCGGGGTGTCTGTTGTCGGGAGGGGAAGGGAAAGGAGTTTGTAAGCCGCTCTGAGACTCCAAGTGAAGGGCGGGGTATAAATCCAATCTCTTCTTCTTCTTCTTCTTCTTCTTCTTCTTAACCCCCCCCCCCAACAATTATAAAAACCCATTAAAAGTCACAATGAAAAACTCCAGTTTGGACTGCCAATCATTCAAAACTAAACCAGTCAAATACAGTCTTCAATAAAAGTGTCTTCAACTGCCTCCTACCCACCTCCTGCTTCATCACCGTCCCACCTCCTGCCAACCAACCTTCCCCCAACCAACTTCCACTTTAAAATTCTCCATTAGCCGTCTTGATGACTTACCTTTTTCAAGCTGTCAAGAGAAATTCAGTTCGAACTTATCAGCTTACAGCTGTGAATCCAACTGCCGAGACACAACCGTGTTTATACAGCTTTGTCTCCCTGGGGCATTGTGATGCTGGCAGTGTGACATCAGCATCTAGGTAACAGGGACTGATCTCTGGGCAGCATGGCAGATGGGGGAGTGGGGGGCAGGACAACAGGGGTCATCTTGTGGCTATCTACCTAAGAAGCATTCTGTAGACAAGAAATGATAACTAAACATAAATGGTTAACATATCGTGACATATTAGATTTTTCTCAAGGGGATTGTAAAATGAAATTAAGAGAAGATTTGGTAACAGAAGGATATAATTGCCAATGGTTTTTAATGCACAAAAGCTTTGGATATAAAATACCAAACCTAACCTGCAGAAGCTTGTGGTGCTGGAACCAATGTTTAGAATGGGCAC
Organism: Gekko japonicus; assembly: GCF_001447785.1. Classification (NCBI taxonomy): domain Eukaryota; kingdom Metazoa; phylum Chordata; class Lepidosauria; order Squamata; family Gekkonidae; genus Gekko; species Gekko japonicus. The sequence goes on from NW_015165280.1 coordinate 432,208, forward strand.
CACTGTATGTCCTCTTGCAGGGGACAGTCTCTGGAGTGTCGGGATGTGTCTTTTTTGGCGGTCCAAGGATTATTTTGGGGTACAGCCTGGCCCCAGTGTCTGCCTGTGTGATTGTCCTGGAGCATGCCACTTTGTAACAGCTGGCACAAGAACCATGCTTTAGACCAGGAAACAGCATATATCCTCTTGATGGGGAGAGTCCCCTGAATGTGAGGGTGTATGATGTGTCATAGTCATAGTTTATTATAACAGTCATAGACCAGATAAAAATGTTTTACGCATAGCTAAGAATAAAAGGATAAGGATAGAAGGAGCTGCGGTGGCTCAAGTGGTTAAGACGCTGAACTGCAGGCTGTGGAAGGTCAGTAGTTCAGCAGTTCAAGACCCGAGTTGCCGCATGACGGAGTGAGTGCCCGTCTCTAGTTCCAGCTGATACCTGGACAAAATACGGATAATCCAGAGAGCTCTAAGGACAGTCCATTGATCATAAAATAGAAAAAGACAAGTGTAGGCCTGCAAGAAACTTGCAGGATGGTTATCTCAGTCATCACACCTTTGCTTCCTCTCCTCACCCCCTACCTCTCTCACACTATTTCTCCCCTCTGCCCCCCTTTTCTTGCTCTCTATTTCTCCTCCATGCATGTGACTTCCGCTCTCTTTCTCATTGTTTTTCTGCCTCCTCACTTCATCACTCTTTCTCTCTCTTTTTCTGCCCCACCCCTCAAATGTCCAGGAATTTCCCAACCTGGAGTTGGCAACCCTATTTATTTATTTATTTAACAGCCAGTTTACCTTTATCTGCCTCTCTGTCTTCTGCTTTTCATCTCCACCCCCAGCCTCTACCTAGGAAAATTACAGTCTTTCTCCACAGTGGGGACCAAAGCAGCTTTCATTTTTCCCTCCTCCTTTTTATCTGCACAACAACCCTGTGAGGTTGGTTAGGCTGAAATATGTGACTGGTCCAAAATCACGCAGCCAGCTTCCACTGCAAGATGGGGATCTGAACCTGGGTCTTGCAGACCCTACTTTGAAGCTCTAACTGCTGCACCTCACTGGCTTTCATAGGTTGGCTGCTGATGAATGGTAGCAAGCAGCCGAGGCTAGGTGAGTCATGCAAATCAGGGGGGACCTGGCAACCCTAGACAACTGCCAGGCCTAGAGTTGCCAACCTCCAAATGGGACTTGGGGACCCCCCAGAATTACAACTGGATTCTAGATAGCAGAGGTCTGTCTCCCTGCAGAAAATGGCTGCTTTTGAGGGTGGACTCTGTGGCATTATACCCAGCTGAGGCCTCTCCCTTCCCAAACCCAGCCCTCCACAAAATCTCAAGAAATCCCCCAGCCTGGCACTGGCAACTCTTGTGAGGCCTGGCCCCACGGCTCCCTTCCTCCCTCCCTCCTTGAAAGGCCAAAAGAGGCCTGGAAAGGGCCCTTCCCCCACCCTTTGACTCACAGAGCCAGTTAGAAGCCTCCCCCCCCCTCGAACGTTCTAATCTCTCTCTCACCATTGATGCCTGGAGTTAGATCCCTGCAGAGGCCATTTCAAAAGGTATTGGGGGGAATTCAGCCGTCCCTGGAGGGATTTTTTTACTTCTTGGATTTTTCTGCAGACACAGGGAGTATACTGACTATGTAGGAAAAGCTGTTGGGGCAGAGTGAGCTTCCTGTTAGTGGAAATAAGTATCTGCACAACATGCCCTCTGTTGGAATTAGATATATAGATGGTCTACAGTCTCTAACGCACAACATACACAACCACAGAAATGGTCTGAAAATGGAATTTTAGCATAGCATCCTCTCAGTTCTGCAGTCAGCAGGACATTCAGTCTGGTGAGCATAAAAGCACGCCTATGGCTAGGAGTTGTAAGAAGTTCCAAATATGAGGTAAGGGCCAGAGAGGGAGGAATCCCTAGTTCAGAAAGGGAGCATACCTGCCTTACCCAGGTTAGTGTACTGGCACAATCAAGATCAATCACTTTTGTCCTGATCATTCTTGATGCTTCCTAAGCGTAATGAGAGAGAGGCCAAGAGACTCAAGCCTATTAATAACACACCTCTCCCAAGAGCTTCTAAAATTATCTTCCTTCAAAAGATGCAAAAGCCCTGTCTGGGAGTTGGGCACTAAAAAAAAGAACTTTCAATCTCAGATGAAAGGCAGCAATCTAAACCCTGGATTCCACTGAGCGCTGTGCAAACTCTAAGTGCAATCCCTGCTACACAGCTAGGTGCTCCTGCCATCCTGCACAGGAACTGAAGAAGTATATAGTCCAGAGACTCAGAAACTCCATTTATCCCAAAACCTGCCCCGAACAACTTCTGGGAAATTATTTTAGCATTAAAGCCTCAATTACCACAGGCACATACTGACCTCCTTTTGAATAAAAAATACACTAAAAGAGCATTTGTATTAGTCCTAGCATTCAGTAGCTGACTGAACATGGACTCCCAGATATTTAAAATGAGCCACCTGCTCTATTTCCTCTCCCTCACAGTCCAAGTCTTCTGTCTAAAACAAGGCCTTTTTGAAGAGATAATTATTTTAGATTTATCAGAGTTTACAGATAGTCCCTCCTGAATACAATCATCAATAAATGCATTTCATACCTTACAAAGTCCATCTTTTGATCTAGATATTAGGACCCTGTCATCTGCATTGAGCAAAACAGAGGATTCATGCCTAGCCAATATAGGTGCATGAAGGGCAAATGTTTGAAGGTTTTAGATACGAGTCTCAGGCAGCAGGTGAACAGTGATTAACAGCTTTATTGAACACGAAGTCAGAAGAACCAGAACAAGACAAACAATGGAGCAACAGGCTCCTTTTTAAACAGTCCGGGCTTGGCAAGCCACGTCCACATGTCAGATGGTAACCAATCAGAAACTTTACATAAAGACCAAACACTTTGCTTCCCTCCAGAACTTCCTTTGTTCTGATAGGTCGGTTTACGATACCTTGGTCAGACTCAAGCTCAATACCTTCATACATTATATTACATACACAACAGAAGGTGTTACACTTAAACAAGTGTCTCTTTCTAAAGCAAAGCCAAATGTGCTTCAGAAAGAATGGAGTCTAAATCAGCGAGGATATTTTATTTATTTTTATTTATTTTATTTTTATTCTGCGTAGATAAGAGAGAACACATGTCAGCATTCAAATCATTCTCTATTTCTCTTCAGGAAGCAGGAAGTTTTTATACAGAGCAAAATTAAAACATTGATTGGTCATTGACATTTTACAAGCAAAATATTAAGTGGCTATTACAGATCCCATGGTCCTTCTGGAGTTATCCATCTGTAGGGGGTGGCGTTTTACACTAAGACAGTGTTCAGTTGACAGTTGGGATCAGAAGATTCACCATCTTTTAATATAAGTTGTATGATTTTATATTGATTGACAGTTTTAATAGAATTTGAATGTATTTTTATATATGTTGTTAGCCGCCCTGAGCCTGCCGAATGGCAGCGAGGGTGGGATATAAATGTAAAAATTAATAAATAAATAAAAAATATAGGTCATAGTTACGTTAGTTACTTTACGTGATGACACCTGCCTTTTGCAGAAAACAATAGACAAAGAATCTTCCAAGTCTCCCGGCTGGAAATTACAAACCTCCATCTCACCCCTCCCTGAAGAATGTTCTCTCAACATTGTTAATTTAACAAACCTCCATCTCACCCCTCCCTGAAGAATGTTCTCTCAACATTGTTAATTTAACAATAGACCTCCATTGTTCTCACCTTGAAAATGAAACCGCTATGAGCTGTGATAAATAGCTATGTAGGGAGGCCCCCTGAGGAAATGTTTTTGGGCCTAGAAGATTTTATGTCAAGCAAACAACTTTTGTCCCGCCTTTAGCAAAACAGACATTACGCAGGTTTATAATCAAAGAGAAATAATCACTAAGGCCTTAAACTGAATAAATCACTAATGTACCTAGTACAAAGGTAAGGTCATATCATTTAAATAAAGATTTAAAAATTAGAGGGGCTAAGAAACAGCCTTGTTTACCACCTTGTAAAAAGAAGATAGAACCAGTCAGCTGCACTTCTGGTCCACAGCAAATACGTGCCATTGGATTTTCATACAATTTAAAGTTTAACCAGAGAAGACTTTTATCTATTGATGTCTTGGCCAATTTAGCCCAAAGATGGCACCTTGAGACTGAATCAAATGCAGCCCTGAGTAGGGATCCCAAGTCCCCCCGGGGGGCGGGGAAACCCCAGCACCAGAGGCCCGTTCCCCGGCGGTGCCAGATCGGGCCCCGGGGGGAACTCCTACCCGTCATGCGCATCACCCGGAAGTGACGCGGGCACGCTGGGCACACTGGGGGCGGGGGCCCCGGCCTCTCAAAGACA
>NW_015165280.1:436655-461667 GCF_001447785.1 Gekko japonicus
CATCCAAGGGAAAACTTTATGGTTTTCCCTTGTATGGCCGTGGCCCCGCCCCCAGCATGCCTGGCATCCTCCTGTCACTTCCGGGTGACGTGCGTGCGGCACGCGCGAGCCCCCTGCTCCCGGCGAAAATCCACTTGGCAACCCTAGCCCTGAGATCCATAAATACGGCATAGAAACAGCCTCCTGGAAGAGAAGAATAATTATCAACTAAATGATACAATATGAGGTGATGATCAAGGTCTGAAACACCCCTCCTAAATCCTGCTTGTTCAGAATACAGCATAACTTCTGACTCTACCCAGTTCAGTAGCTTGGAATAGAGAAAGGCTGCATATACTTTACCTATTGCTGACAACAAGCTAATAGGTTGATAATCTATGAGATCGTTCTTGGCCCCCTTTTTGTATATAAGGACTATTATTGCATATTTCCAAACTATGGGAATAATTCCTGAGGCATTAATTTGAGTAAAAAGGGGGGCCAACAGATTACTCCACCATAGCAGATTGGCTTTCAGAAGATCAATTAGCATTAAATCAGGCCCAGGAGACTTACCTGATCACATTTGCTTAATTAAAGGGCCCACTGTCTCTGGGAGAACCGGGTGCCATAGGTCAGTCTCAGGGGGTTCATCCAGAATTCATCCCAAGTAAAATCCAGAGATCTTTGCGAAAATAGAGGTAAAATGATATTCCCAAGTCACAGGAGCAGTATATGATGGAGGAATAGACACCGCAGAAAGGCTATTATTAACCATGTTCCAGAGATCCAGAAATCATAATTGTTGATAGTGGAGATAAGTCGCATAGGCACATTGCTGGCAAGGCCCCCCCTGCCCCCCCATTGGCTGTCCGGAGGGACCTGGCAACCCTACGTAAAACACAGGATTCTCACATCAGCTGATGTTCTAAATATATAGCAGTACTGAGCAACAGGCTGTATTTCATGGCCATTTTGTGCATTATGCAGAAACACACCTAAATTTGTCACAAGCCTTCTCAGACCTCCTTTCCCAGCTCACCCTATTCTTTCCCCTTCCTCCTGGTGCCATGACTCACTTGTGAGAGAGATGCAATCTGTTTTTGAGTCCTGAAACCATAGTTTGAACATCCTAGCCTTCATTTTTGTGTCCTTGCCTACAGAAGCAAGGCAAATGGTAGCTGCAGAAAGGGTGTTCTCTTTGCCCAACTGTGGAAAGGTCTCTCCTTTAAAGAGGCTCTTGGAACCTACCTTGCTAACTTTCAGGTGCAGTGTGTGAAATTCACATGTCTTTTCATTCAGGCTTTAAAAAACAAATGCTATCCCAATCTGATGATTTACAGCCTGCCCTCTGTTGTGAATTGTTTTATGCTGCTGATTTTTAAATTCTAAGTACTGGAAAACAAATTAATTCAACAGTTGTGACGTTCTACGAAGAGGCAAAGTTAGCACTATTAATTAAAAAAAGAATGATGAATCACAACAGTTTTATTAAATGTCATAAACATAATTGGAAAAAAGTGATTTAAGTGCCTGCCATTTTAGATAAGCAGGTCCCACAAATGACAGCACAGGCAACCCCCCCCCTTCCCTGTGGATGAAAATACAAAATATACAATAGATCAGATTAGCTGCATCACATTTTCCACCTTTAAAAGAAAATTATATATGAATTGCAAGCTCCAAACACATCCCGTCATATCGGAGAATAATGTATCATGTAGAAGTGAAGTAACAGAATTTAAAAAGCACTTGATTTTAAAATTTGGCTGAACAGTTCATTGTGTCTTTATTATGAAATACCACTCCCAAAACTCTTTCAGTCCAGCATTTTCCATGTCTTTTCCCATCTTCTTTTGCTTTGTGGCAATATTTTTTTTTATTTTGAACAGAATTGCAAGCTGAACGAATCTGTCTGTTGTAGACTGATAAACCACTATTGATGCATCTGACAAAGATGGATGGTCAGGCTGATGGTGTGATTGGTAGTGTCTCATCAATTCCTGCTTCCATTGCCGTTATTTTAAACACCTGTGATTGCAAAGAGGCAATGCCATCAGGAATGAGTATCTAAAAGGCCATTTATGGTATATGAGGAAGAAGTGTAAGCTTGTAAAAAACATTTTTTTGCTTGGAAGTGAAGATCCTCCCACCCCCACCCCCATTTAGTTTTGCTAGCATGTGACAGTGACGTGGTTTGAGCAATAGATCAGTTTTTTAAAGTGCAAAAGGTTTTTCTTATGAAAGTTCTTTGGGGATCAATCAGCACATGTTAGAACCCAAATAACAGCAATGTAGTTGCACCCTATGACAGAACAAAAAACGTTTAGAGGAACAGTGTTCATCTTTATTTCACAGAAGCATATCCAACGCTCTTTACCGGCATGAAACCACAAGCAGCTAACAAAATAGTAACTATAAAAATGTGAAAATATTGTCAGTCTGATTGGTAAGTGTCACCAAAATGTTCCAGTTCTAAGGTCAACCCCACAAAGAATTATGCTAATATGGGATGCTTTCCTAATCAGTTCAGAACATCATATAATCTAAGCATTATATCCTTTACCTATGAATAGAAACCATCTTATTTCTATTTATTTATTTGATTTAAACATTTTATCCTGGTTTTCTATCCAGTTAGGCTCCCCAAGGTGGCAAACAATCAAAAACATTAGAACAAGCTTTAAAATACACACAGACAGACACACACATATAAAACAATTAAACAAAATGTATAGATTGGAAGGAAAGGTCTAGGGGTCAGTGAAGAAACAGTGAGGTAAAACCAAAAAGTCTTCTCCTGGCAGAAGACATACAGGGGAACAGATGAGTCTCCCTGTGGAGGAAGTTCCATCATTTGTGATGAGTTTGCATGAAATCAGCTTTTGAGAGTGAAGGAGATTTCCAATGCAATCCTGTGCAGAGTGACTCCAGTCTAAGCCCCTTGACTTTAGTGATCTTTGACTGGAATTGTTCTGCATAGGATTAAACTGTTGCCCTTCTCTAAATTGTTGCCATACCTGGCTTTGCTGTATTTTTATGCTTTCTCCCCTTTCTAATCGGTGTCTCAAGAGGACATGAGCAATGTATTCTATAAATGAAAACTGTTAATGAATAATTTATACTCCCTGGGATGTCAAATGTGCTCCAACAAATTTGTCTCTTGCATTTAGGCAGTCCAACAGGCGGTAACTTTGGGGGTTCATGTGTTTTAATTTGAGATGGAAATCTTAATCCCGCACGTCATAAAAACATGGAATGGTGACGTATGTGCTTTTAACAGCTCAACAGTGAAGGCTGCTGGTTTTCTTAATTAGCTATTTTTCACCTGGGTTCGGGATTTGCTGCATTTGGACCCCCCCCACCTTTTTTTGTTCTCCCTGAAATTATTGGTGATTTGAAGAGGGAAGTAGTCATTGAAAGAGTTTCTAGCCTGTATTACGTATTGGCCCTTGGACTGCAAGAAGAACAAATCAGTCAATCCTCAAAGAAATCAACCCTGACTGCTCCCTGGAAGGCCAGATAATGAAACTGAAGCTCAAATACTTTGGCCACCAAATGAGAAGGGAACACTCACTGGAGAAGACCCTGATGCTGGGAAAGATTGAAGGTCAAAGAAGACAGGGACGGCAAAGGATGAGATGGTTAGACAGTGTCATCGATGCAACGAACATGAAGTTGAGCAAACTTCAGAGGACGGCGCAAGACCGGAAGGCCTGGCGGGAGCTGGTCCATGGGGTCGCAAAGAGTCGGACTCGACTGTGCGACTGAACAACAACAACAATTATGTAAGAAGCTGTTGTGCGATTGAAGTCAGTTGTACTGCCTTACTTCCCAAAAGTTCCATCCCCCAAATTCTGCAGTATCCTGGGGACTGAGGATGCTGTGTGGGCTGAGGTGGGAGAGAGCCATTAAATCTGTGCTGTTTGGGTAAATTGATCACTTATTCCCTACTAGGTGCCCTGAGCTGCTATTTCTGGGTCAGGCAGAAAAGACCATGTTCTTGACTTCCACCTAAACCAACAGCAACAACCCTCTCAAGTTGCATGAGGTCCGTGAGAAATAATTATCATCTTCTATTAAGATCTTCATGCAAAGCTCTGCTTTGGACTCCATCTAACTGTGAAATGAAGGGAAGGAGAAGAGCCATGGTCTGCTTGTATTTACAAACACTCTTCTAAAGCAAGAGAGTTTTTTTAAAAAAAATAAATATTAAAAAGGCCTGCCTAAGCCCTAGAGGGCAAAAGGTAATTGGCTGGCTTTAGTTTTTATACGTTATCAAAAGAGAAAGAAGGAGAGAGACCCTCTGCATTTGTTCTTTTTTTTTTTAACAAGGCTGCGGTCAGACGTGCAGTTCGATCCGCTTTTGCCCTGCCTCTAATTGATCCAAGTTATTTTGTAACAGAGAATCATGATAAGACTCATCCCTTTTAGCACTCTTCAAAATACTTTTACCCTGTCCTTGACTGATCAGACCAGAAGCCAGGGAGTGAGGCCATTGGCCATTGGCCATTTTTGTTTGTTTGTCCTTACAGCATACCCACAACTACTGATGAGCCTGCTGGAATATGTAGTTCACTGCCATCCTCCCTCTTTAAACTTCTCAATTAACCCCTTCCTCAAAGCACAGAAAAAAGCTGAAGTACAGAGGTGTCTTCCTTTGAAAGATTTTGTAAAAAAACCCAAAGTTTTGAGCAGCCTCTGTGCGAGAGGGAGAGAGAGGTGCGAATATGCAGTTATGCACATATCACTTACTAGTAAAAAACATGGTGGCTGGAAAACAAGAGACCAATCAGACCTGCCTGACTTCTTGGGTGCGCAACAGAGCGATCAGACAACAGGAAATCTATTTTGGAACCAGCTCAGACCAACAGGACTCGACTTTCACAGGTATCATAGAAAATCGCAGTAAAGGTGGGGGGGAATGGGACTCAGATGACTGGGGCACGACAGACAGATGTTGCTGTCTGTGTATTTTAAATCTGTAAGGGAACAGCAAGGGCAACAGATAAAACTGCACATCTGATCACAGCCCGAGAGACTTACTGAATGGATAAGCTGTGGTTCAAGAGGCTGACTCAGTGACTCTCAGTTTGAGAAAGATCACTTTGTGTGATGTACTTTCCACACACAAAGTCATTTATTATTGGCTTCTTAGCTGTTTGACAGACTTCGCTGCATTGGGTCATGGCAAAATGTGCAGGGACCCGTTTTTGCACCTTGGGAATGAGGAAGTTACTCAGCCAACCCAAGGCTTCAGCCTTTAGAAGCCCACAAGGCTCCTATTCCTCAATTGCCTACGGTTGCCAACTCCAGTTTGGAATATTCCTGCAGATTTGGGAGTGGAGCATGAGGAGGGCAGGGTTTAAGCAGGGGAGGGACTTCAGTCGAAGATCTTCATGCAAAGCTCTGCTTTGGAGTCAGGTGCAGTGCCATAGAGTCCACCCTCCAAAGCAGCCATTTTCTCCAGGGAAACTGAGCTCTATTGTCTGGAGATCACTTATAATTCTGGGAGATCTACAGACCTGGAGGTTGGCAACCCTTTGGCCATTGCCCCACTTCTCTCTCAGTGTATTGCCACCATCAGTAAACCAATTCAAAGAGGTTTTGGCTCAGCCCCAGAGTTTGCACTCAGGTTCCTCATTGTTTTGTTCTCTTAAAGACCTTGGCACAATTTTGGGGCCTCTCTCCTTTTCTGTTCTTAGTAAGCATAAACTGAATACGGCTTAACATGGTTCACAGAGATCAGACTGATCACATTTATAATGAAAACAAGTTTAATGAGCAAATAAAAAGCACACACTGAACAGATAAATACAACAGACTGAGACCGACTAAAATACATGAGAATAAATAAATTTTCTCCATCCCTGGCGCATACTTATTTCCTAAGATGGTAGAAAAAGGGTCTTTCAGGATCCATAAGTTGCATTCATTTTGGCTCATCCATTACTTCGGTTTCAATACTGAGGGATCATCCCTTACTTTCTCAGGGCCATGTGCAGCAGCTCATGGGTGTTCTCATGAATTAAGATGAATTCCTTCCTCCTGAATGTGTGTAAAATGGTCCTTTCTCCAACAAGGGCCATAGTATTTTCTATGCCTTTCCCCACCCCACAGCAATCATTCCTTCTCTTCCTGTCTACAAAAAGATGTACTCTTACCGTGTCCTCCAGGGACACTATGGCTTAGGTGTCACTCAGGGTGACCTCCAATGTTCCCTCTAAGCTGAGTTAGTGTGAGCTAGCTCACACTAACTCAGCTTAGAGGGAACACTGGTGACCTCCTCTGGTCATGGTCAACTGCATTTCTATGGCACTGAACGGCCCTGCCCTACAGAAGTGACTCATCCCTGCTTGCCTTTCAACTTTTCACCTGTTGACCAGAAAAGTTCCTTGTACCCTCTGAGCCTGCACATAGTGTAAGCCCAGGAGTTATCCTTTGGGGCTGCAAACTTTGGCACTAATACTAGGATGGAAGGCATTTCATCACAGGGTCATCTATGAAAAATACAGCCAATACATACAAGAAACACTGATCTATCTCTCTATATATGCTGATCCCTTGGCAGACATTGATTTTATTGAAGGACAAATGTCTGATGCCTATGCTGCAGTATTCTCAAAATGTATCATTCATTTACATTGCATTCATATATTCACATAGATTGTTCATATATCATTGTGAGAGCAGAGAATATTACAGAGTTCTGTTTTGCTTTCCAGAAAGGAAAACAGAAAGGAAGCAGTTTCCTGTTTGAGATGGAGACTTTCTGAAAGTTTGGAATTCTGAATTTTCCATCAGTATGCTTTCTGGAAGTTCTGCAACAATGTGGGTCAGCAAGAGACAGAGTGCTTTCCGTTTTTGCCAGTTTGTTGTTTCCCTGTAGGAACGCTTGAATGCCCACTGTTTTGGCCCACATCCTATTTGCCAGTTCCACATAGGGAGCTGATGTTTTGATGGTCTGTTTGTTGACTGGTTTGAGGCTGTTCAGCATGTTACTTCACTATGTACCTACCTAATGTTGCAACTGGCGTTTTGCACTTTAGGTTTCTCATGTAGTCCAGTTAAGTTCCACTCCCTGCTTCTTCCTTTCCTGCTGCTCCAGTCTGCAGGAAATAGTTTAAATAGATGGGAAGTCAGTTAAAAATAAACGATTTTTTAAAAACCCTCCTAGAGTTCATCTAAGTAGTCCTTAGTGACACTGATGGCTGCTGATCTGTTTGCATCAGCACCATTTTTGCTCACACACCCTTTTGAAAATCCCTATGCACACTTGTTGACAGGCATGTAAGTTCTTCGATGTAAACCAAAAAACAAAACAAAAAACCCCAGTTGAGCAGCTCACATCAGATTGTTACAGTTGAACACAATAAATTCAACTATCAAACATGTTCATGGCAAAATTCATGACATTCTTATTGTCCTCTAAAAGAAGGGGGCTAGGCCTGAAAAGGACTAACTGGAAATAGATAAAGCGATTTTGCAATTTGTCAGCAGAGATTACCCCACCCCCATCTTCCAGGTAGTGGAATTAACAGACAATTCCTTGTTAAGCATAGAACTATCTGATTTTCATTGTGCTGTTCTCATAACGCAACAGAGGCAGAGGGTGGACTCTGTAGCATTGTACCTCACAGAAGTCCCTGCCCTCCCCAGACTCCATCCCCAACCTCGAGCTAGCAACATTACCCCCCATACCCCACTAGTGGCCGGGGGGGGGGGGGGGGGGGGGCTGGCAACCCAACCTCCGTCTTCCACTGGCAGAAATGGCTTATAACAGCAGAAAAAGACCTTTGGATTCAACCCTATGTCTTTCATTGTATAATAAATTACAAAATAATATGAAAAATGATTTGAAATCTGGCATGATGTCATATTGTTAGGGACGCAATACAGCCATTGATGTATTCCCATAAAGCATCCTGATTTAACTTCCCCAGCACCATGTCTCTTATTTTTGTACATGTCTTTGATTCCCCACAGCTTGTTTTCCTGACAAAAGATTTTGCAGCTCTTCCATTTAATCTCCTGAGAAGATGCAAAATAAAGAAGTAGGAAGTAACAAGCATTTTAAAATCCCTGTGCTATAAGCCTGTTTTGGTTGTGGAAATGACAAATTGCATATTTATTATCTTGTATCACACCTATAAGAAAAGGGACTAGGTGTTGTACAGTCTAATTATTAAGAGACACCGAAACTTTAATGACTCATGCTTTATGGCCCTGATCCAGGAGACATCTGGAGAATCTTTACTGAAGTGTGGCCTGTACACATAAGCTTACAAAGTTGCATTATACTGAGAGCCTATCCATACATAGACATTTACCTGCTTTTATGATGCAGCAAGAAGCATGAAGCACCATTGCCTTTGTGGTGGAACAGGCCTGCTTCAGCCTTCAGGCCCTATTCCATCCTGCCCTCCAAGGTTTTTCCCAATGCCTGGAGAGGCTTTTCTTTCTCTCTTGGGTAACCTGCTGCCACCACCTGACCTTTGTAGGAATTGCCCACTGGGAGGGTCAGGACTCCCAGGTTCTCTTCCAAGTTCTGAGGCCTTGCCTCTGTGTCTCCCGCTGCCCAGCACCAAGTCACCATGGGACCGTTTGATACCTTGTGTGCCCCTGGAGGAATAGTCACTTAGAACCATAGAATCATGGAAGGGACCTCCAGGGTCATCTAGTCCACCCCCTGTACAATGCAGGAAAGACACAAATGCCTCCCCCTCACACCCCCAGTGACCACTGTTCTACACCCAGAAGATGACAAAAAACCTCCAGGATCTCCAGCCAAAGTGGCCTGGAGAAAAATTGCTTCCTGCCCCCAAAGTGGTGATCAGCATTTCCCAGGGTGTGTAAGAAAGGCCACAAGGACTAAGAACTGATGCAACCCTTCCTGCCCTCCTTGTCATGATCTAAGTTCACAGAATCAGCATTGCTGTCAAATGGCCATCTAGCCTCTTCCCAGCTGACTGCCTTCTCCCAGCACTCCTTTAAAAATAGCATATCCAAGATGGTGGAGGTCTATGTGGTACAGAGAACCACTACCAGCATCAAAGGTTATAAAGTATTTATTAAAAAGAAAATGTTTGCAAACATACTTTTAACACAGCACCAGACTGTGGAAAGGGATTCCAAATAAATGGGTAAAATGCAATTCCTCTGTCCCTCTCTCTATACATGCCCTGTCAGATGTTAAAATATAGGACAGGCTCCTTAGCTTAGGAAATTACAGATCTCTACAGAGTTAGCATTACCTTGAAGCTTTCTCCAGCTTTCCAGGTGAGCACATGGTCAATGGCCACCTCCTCAGCTAAGAGTTCTGTCTACTCTGATGGACTAAGCACCCCAGAGAAGAGAGCTTCTCCTTGCTGCAAGGAGATTTTAAAAAATCATATCTGTTTCTCTGACCTGACCACGTGAGGCCAGGTCAGAGGAACTGTTCCTGGAGTCTCCAGAATGTTTCTTCCTGAAGCCTCTCTAGTGTGTAATTCCTCCAAATTTCTGTTCCCTGCTTGGAGGGGGGTGGATACTGGACCTTTGTATGGTCTCTAGCTAGACCTATTAGCATTTCTTAAGAGGTAGCAGAGATGAGTCTGGAAAGCCACTGACTGACTTCCTCCTCCCTGCTTGTTCTCTGCCCAGAGAGAGAAAAAACTGTTAAAACTAAGAGTGAAGGTTTTGCTCATTTCAATCCTCCAGAGGGAAAAAATGCATTTCTTCACAGTCTTCCTCCAGCCTGTCCTCCACAGTCATTATCCCTTTATGCTTGTGTGTGCAGAGAAAGATAATACTGAAGATTAGGGTTCTTAAACTCTAGGGGGGGAATGGAGATTTCCCAGAATTACAACTGATCTCCAGACTACAGATATCAATTCCCTGGGAGAAAATAGTTGCTTTGGAGGGTAGACTATACCCCGCTGAGCTTCCTCCCTCTCCAGGCTCCATTCCCAAATTTCCAGGGTTTTCCCAGCCTAAATTTGGCAACCCTGTGTGAAGACTGAAGCAGGGAAATTGAAGCAGAAGTCCAGTGGCACTTTAAAGATTAGCAACATGTATTCCAGTGTATCAATTTATTTGCTTTCAGAGTCCCCCCCCCCACCCTGTATTGTAGAGTCTTATCTTTTTTAAAAAAAACCTTTGCACACTTTCAAATGGCTGGGGTTGTGAAAAGGGCAATACACTTACAGTGCAATCCTGTGCGGAATTACTCCAACATAAACCCATTGATTTCTATTGGTTTAGACTTGAATAACTCAGCATAGGATTTCAGTGTTAGTTTGTAATTGGAGTTTCCACTTGCCCATGGGAATATTTCACCTAGATTTTTTAAAGCTCTTATTTCATTATTCTCTCTATTTTCAGTCTAACAAAGTTTTGGCTTATGCAGCAAATACAGCATTTACACCTCCATCTTCATACTGTAATCTCTTTCATTTCACAAAGAAGCAATTTTTGTGGTTTCAATCCAATCTTTTCTCATATTTTACTTTACAAAAGGCCATACTCTCATGAAGAAAGCCTAGATGTTTCATTTTTCGTATTGTTGCTTGAATTTCGGAATGAGAATGAATCCTGTCTATATATATTGGAACGCACCTGTCGTGCTGAGGGTAGCCCTCCCAAGCACTCCCATCCTCTACCGTCATGAGGGGGGTAAAGAAGGTCACCAGGAGCCACAGATTGGGGAGTTATGGGGTTGTGTCACCGCCACTAGCTCTCCCTGGCTGTCACTGCTCAAATCTCCCTTTCTCTCTGTTCTGACTCTGCAGTTCACAGCTCCATCATCCTCCCCAGCTTTGGCATGCCTCCTCCCCCTTTATCCCTCTCTCCTTCCTCCTCCACCCTTCTTCTTTCATCCCTGTGGCTGTTCCCTCTGTCCTTCATCCCCCTGGGGCCCACCTTCTTCTCATGGTTCCCGCTCCCTCCAGTCTCACCTGTAGCGTGCTGGGGCTCACCGGGGCCTCAAAGCTGCTCAGACAACCAGCGCTGCCCTGTGCTGCCACTGGGAGCCTTTCCTTTTGGCCTGGTAAATCTACCGTGGCTTCTCCTTTCTCCTCCCACCTCTTGCAGGCCTTGCAGAAGCAAGGCCTGGCGCAGCCCACCTCTCGCTCTGCTTCTCCATGGCTTGGAGCTTACCTCAGGTCATTCGGCTGCCAGCCCTGTCCCCAATCTTGGGGCTGGTGCCATGAGCCCCGAAGAGGCAATTTGCCACCTACAGGAGGGTGGTGGGGCCGTGGCAGTTTGGACTCAACCTCACCGGGTTTGGACCACCCGTGGCCTGGGTTGAGCCGTCTCATCTCACCTGGTGGTGGGTCTGCTGCGGCGTGGGCTACCTCTGTGT
Organism: Gekko japonicus; assembly: GCF_001447785.1. Classification (NCBI taxonomy): domain Eukaryota; kingdom Metazoa; phylum Chordata; class Lepidosauria; order Squamata; family Gekkonidae; genus Gekko; species Gekko japonicus. Next base: position 447,976 of record NW_015165280.1, read on the forward strand.
CAGTCCCAGCGAGGGTCTCCAAACATGGGCCAGGACAGCGCTGTTGCTGCATCATCCAGAGTGGCTAGATGGATAGGTCAAAATTCAGGAAGGCCAGATAATGAAAATGAAGCTCAAATACTTTGGCCACCAAATGAGAAGGGAGCACTCACTGGAGAAGACCCTGATGCTGGGAAAGATTGAAGGTCAAAGAAGACGGGGACGGCAAAGGATGAGATGGTTGGACAGTGTCACTGAGGCAACGAACATGAAACTGAGCAAACTTCAGAGGACGGTGGAAGACAGGAGGGCCTGGCGGGATCTAGTCCATGGGGTCGCGAAGAGTCGGACTCGACTGTGCGACTGAACAACAAAAAAAAGTGAACAAGGAACAGATTAACATATACTATTCTGACATGCTTGCTGCTTCTGTGCACTATGGGTTTTGCATTACCATGCTAATGTCTGTGTGGTAAGAAATTTTAGAAATATAGAGGGTTTGGGTTTAAAAATAAACCAAATAGTTTATAAAATCCATGTATTTGTCTCTGTCTTTGCTAGCAAAACAGCAAACAGGCTTGGCCTGTTTCACTGAACCAAACCCCATAATCCTTGGCAAACCCTTTGTTCCACGCAAATCTCTTTCTCGGTCACACACACAAAGGGTCACACATTCCATTCCCAGGATCTGAATCAATGTAAATTTCCACAGGTGTGAGACCCACAATACCCATAGCAATAAACTGCAGCTGGCAGGAAAAAGGCCATTTTGGGCAGTGACAGACTTCAAACCGGAAGGCAAACTAACTCCTGAGATAGAGAGATTCACACACACCACTTCCATCTCAGAGATAACATCAAAGAACAGTTTATCTCCCATGTTGGGAACACCAGGAAAAAACAATGACACTGTGCTGATCCTGTACACAAAATGTAACTTTTGGAATGTGAGACGCAAGGAAGCAATCTCCTGTAAAACAAATCTCAACTTCAAAATGTTAATTTACAACTGTAATTTAATTATTGGGGGACCTCTTTGATCATTTGGTATAAATGCTAGTCAGTCGCTGGCTCTTGGTATAAATGCTAGTCAGTCGCTGGCTCTTGAAGGATCAGGAGAGGTTTTTACTCTCCGGAGACTTTGGGAGTCAGCCCAGAAGGCCTTTCGTTTTTCTGCATGCTTTGGGTGGGATAGAACTTTGCTTGCATGTTTATTTTCTGTGTATTCACTATCAGCATTTAGGAAATAGGAGTGTACTGTGTTGGCAGATGGCAGAGCATCTTGCTAGCCACCTTGCCAGGTAAACCTTTGAATGTTTTTCTTTTAATAAAGATAAGTTTTATTTTAAGAAGAGACCTTTGAGTGTCTCTGCCAGCACTTAGCAGTTTCCAAGCTTACACCTCGCCTTTGGTAAGGAGGCAACACTCAGGGGACACATGAACCAAAGGGGGAGTGTGGGTGGCACAGGTAAACGCATTCACAGACACGTGCAGCCACACTTTTCTCACAACAGTCTGCAAATGGAATGTATGGAAGACAGACCATGTGTGAAACAACTGTGGCAGTGCCAGCAACTTTAATGCAGGTGTAGAAACTTCACACATAATATGTCAGTTCCATTTGATAGGCATCACTTCTATAGCATGTGTGGAACTGACAGATGGTATAATGATCTAATTTCCATGTTAATTTAATTTCTGCACCTATAACACTATACACATACACATATATAGCCATAGTTTGAATATTAGAAATAATGTATTAGAATGTCCAATATTTAGTAAGGCTGCTTTTCTTTTGCTGAATAAGGTCCATGACTGCAAAAAACCAGTCAATAAACATTCTTTTCTTATCTGTGTCTTTGGTTAGAATAGCAGTCATAATACTAATGGGCCTTGAATGTAGCACTAATGGGAGATATAAGGTAATGAGTTGGGGCTTGAGTGTTAATGAATTTACATAGCCTCTTCCTATGCCTCTAGTGGAGTTTCATGTGTTATGACAGCAGGTTCCAAAGAGCCTGTAGCAATGGAGTGATTCACACCCCTTATCTAAGAATAAACCTTTTTGCTTGTACAATGAAGAGTCCTTGACGATGGTCAAAGAAGACTTCTTTGTTCTGTGTCATATAAAGAATTGTACATGAATAAACTACAATGTAACATTACCCCTAGTTGGGGTCAGCCAATGAATGTATGCTTACACAAATGATGCCCCACTACCTTTAACCAATGGATGTTTCCATGTGGTGTTACCAGGGCTATTTTTGGGCAGGAACACACAGGAACGGAGTTCTGGCTGGCTTCAGAGTTGGCCACGCCCACTACAGCCACAACCTCTGTGTGTGTGGCTACAGAGGGAAGGCCTGGAGAGCGACCCCCCCCGGTGACTCTGAGGCGGGCGGGCCAGAGGGCCCCCTGGAAGAATCGGGGAGACATTTAAATGCCTCCCTTGGCCTGGGCAAGCCAAATGAAGGTGTGGGGTGTGGCCTAATATGCTAATTCATTTCTGCTGTTGGGTGTGGCCGATTATGCTAATGAGTTCCTGCTGGGCTTTTTCTACAAAAAAAGCCCTGGGTGTTACCATAGTCTCTGTCATTTTGGGTATATAACCTTCTGCCCTTCCTGATTTGAGCCAGAAAGCAGCTTGGTTTTGTGGGCAATTTATTGCTTAACACTGTTTTCCTGTTTATTGCAATAAATATTTTAGTTATTCTTCCTCACTTGGACTTCACTCGTGTTGTTCTTTATCGGGCCTGGGGACACATGAGCCACGATTTGTGGAACACGTGGAATGATAACCATTGTGGATTAATCAATTACTGTATTTTTTATTTTTTAAATTTCTTTTTAAAATAACATACAATGATTGATACATAATAACAAGAGTATAATACTAGAATGTCATACATAAGAGAAAGCATTTTAGATAGAACAGTCAATGTGTATTACACTAAGTAAAAATTGATAAATATTGTTTCATAGACAGTATTGTGATATCTAGAAAGCAGGCCTATTGGTGTTAGTAGTGAGTGTCAAGGGTAGTGTTGTTGTTGAGGTTAGCAAAAGGTCTGAATATGTTTGTTGTGCTACGTGAGTAGTATCTGTTGCATGCGAGCTCTAACATAGCTCAGTTAGAGCGAGTTTTAAAGACTTAACCATTTATGATACAGAAGATTGGATTGAAGTATATCATGAGTTAGCATATAGGAAAAGACAGGGTACCAGGTAATCTTCTCCTTCAGTTACTGTATTTAACCAGGTTTGAGTCCAGTGGCACATTTTAAGACCAACAAAGCTGGTCTACTCAGCCCCAATTAATTTTAAATTTTTATTTATTATATTTAGAAAACACAAAATAAAACAGATTGCAGTCTAAGTGTTGGATCCAAAGCAGCATCAACAGAGCTCCATTGATGGAACAAATCTTTCCTGCCTCCCTGTCTAACTATAGCCTAGTAATCTCCCTGGAATGATGCTCCTGGTGGACCACGGAGTTCAGGAACAGCTTGTAGCCACCACCACTTCCCGTGGCAGTAAATTCCATGTGTTAATCACTCATTGGGTGAAGAAGTACTTCCTTTTATTCGTTCTAACCTGACTGCTCAGCAATTTCATGGAGTACCCACGAGTTCTTGTATTGTGAGAAAGGGAGAAAAGTACCTCTTTCTCTACCTGCTCTATCCCATGCATAATCTTATAAACCTCAATCATGTCACCCCTCAGTCGTCATTTTTCCAAGCTAAAGAGCCTCAAGCGCTTTAACCTTTCTTCATAGGGAAAGTGTTCCAACCCTTTTATCATTCGAGTTGCCCTTTTCTGCACTTTTTCCAAAGCTATAATATCCTTTTTAAGGTGTGGTGACCTCTTTGGGAGTGGGGGTCAGTCCCTGGCTGCTCTGGCTGCTACTGCATTCTTGGCCCTCTTCACCGACCTTGGAAGATAGGCCTGCAGCAGCATCCCCATGCTGCGACGAGTCACCTGTGGGGTGGAGGGACATTGGTCAGGATAATGGGGGGTGGGTGGAGGCAGCAGGTGGCAGAACCTGGCTCCCACAACTGGAGCCAGGTGGTAGCGGTGACCATGACATTCACCACACAGGACCTCAACGCAGCAGCCACCCACCACCTTGGGGGGCATCAATGCCCACATGATGGCCTCTGCTCTTAGCAAACCCTCCTCTACTGCCTGCTCATAAGGAACACCTTTGGCCATGATAGCTTAGACACACTTCTTAGTGGAACTGAAGGAATTGTTCTAGCTCTTCAGAGTGGTATGTCCCTGGGCAGATACCTGTTCCGCATCCATGTGCAAAAAGGCATGGTGGTGGGAGTTGGCAGAGCTGCTCTTGGAAGTGGCAAGGACAGTGCTCAGATGCTCCACCTGCAACCTGTACAACAGTGCCTTCTTCGCTTCAGTCCAGTTTGGCTGGCAATGGCCATGCCTTCCACCAGATTTTGCAGTGGCCATGCAGGCAATCTCACCATGGGAAGATGCTAATCCCCTCGCCCTGCCCTGCCCCCCATGCTTCTGCCATGGACATCACCTGCCAGGAGGTTGCAGCAGGTGGTGGGCAATGAGCCACTCACGGACAGGGTAGGTAGCCTCGGGGGGGAGGATGCAGGCCACAAGGATGACTGTGGCTCTGGCTGTCTACACCTTCATAAATGCTTCCCCCTTTTCCTGCAGGGGCAGGCCAGGTGCAGGGGGGATGGTACCCCCCCCCTGCCATGACCATCCATGCCCGGGGTTTATTACTTTCACTTACTACCAGTGCTCTGCATCTCGGTGGCACAGCGACAGTGGAGGAGGCACTGTGTCCACTGGTACCAGGCTCACATCAGCACTCTCCGTCTTTCGAACAGCACCTGCCTCGATTGGTTTCACCTAGACAGAGCTGTCATCTAGAGAGACAGCCACCTGTGAGGCAGGGATTTAGGAGCCATCTTGAGTGGGAGCATATGCAGGTATACATCTGGTGGCAGAGGCATCCCTATGGCTGCACCAGCAGTTGGGGGGCCTCTTCTCCCTTCAGCCCAGGCAGAGAATGATGGATCAGCTGGTGGCCCACCAATGATGCCTGAAACCGACCATGGTGCATGGGAGCGCCACTGGCCCCATATGGACTTCCCCCCTTCAAATAAGGGCCAGACCCTCTCAGTAGATGCCCCCATTTGGGTGTTGTTGGAACTGGCAGGGTGCTCTGCTTGCCATGATGGATTGAACACAGCACTGGCCCTGGGCACACCTGACCAGTTACAGGTCTGTGGATGCATGCCTGTGGCCCAGCTGCTGGAACCATGGTGGCCTCTGGCATCCAAAGGAGTTAATGAGGTTACTGCAATGGGGCCCGTGCACATCTGGGACTCTCATGCCCCCATGGCTGTGGCCAGGAGATAGCCTGGCCCTGCCAGCCATTCTGTTTTTCACATTGTTTGGGATCCCCTGAAAAGGGGAAGGGAAAACAGTGACTACAGAGCCAGGCATTTCCACTAAGTGAGACAGTTAAACCATGTGTCAGTTGCACCTCTGGTCAGACTGCTGATGTGTAATATCTACAAGCATAATGGAGAAAGGATGGGACTGCACATATACATGAATGACTGATTCCTTCATGGTGCGGTTCCCCTGCATCCACCCCACAATGGGCAAATGCTCCTAACTCTCTGGGCACTGGGCCCCGGGATGTTAGTGTGTTTCTGGAACCTGGATGCCAATGAGCAGCAATGACATTCACTATCATAGTTGCCATGCTGCTGGAGGGCCATCGGAAAGGGTGACCTTAATATTGGTTGCTGAGCTCATCACTAGTGCTTTGGGCAGCTGACATTACCTGGTTGCTGCTGTTTGTTGTTCAAGACCCTTATTTGCATATCCAAATATTTCCAGTGTGGCTGGGATGCAAATGGCCCCAGGAAGGCTCCATAGGGCTGTGCTCTCTGAAATTGACCATATCTGCTCTGTAACACTTTCAGCTGTTGGTCAAACTCACTGCGGTGGTGGGCCTTTATAACAATGGCTTTGTTTCAACAACGGGTCCAACACTCCTTGTCAGCCCACGTCAGCCCACCAGAGCCAACCACCTCCCTCAGGGCCAATTCAGAAGTGACCACTCATGACATTGCCCCCGTGGTACTCTTTCTTCCTAGGATGCCTCCCCACCCTTCTTCCACAAAGTGAGTTGGCCAGCCCGCCGATTGTGTCTGTGCACTATGTGGCTGCGGGAACAGTGGCCTGTCCCCTTGCCTTACCCTCCCACCCATCTGTGTGACCAATTTCCCACAAGCTGCCACTCTGTGCTCACTCTTCCCTTTGCCCCGATCCTACGTGTCAATTTCATACCAAGTGCTGCGCGGCCGCATTTTGCCCTGCGACTTCGCCCGATTTTCCCCGCATCTACTCAGTCCTCAAAAAAACAGGATTGAGTACATGCGTGGGACATCAGGTGAAGCTGTGGGGCAAAATGTGGCCGTGCAGCACATGGTGTGAAATTGACACGTACAATCGGGGCAAAGGGAAGAGTGAGCGCGGAGCAGCAGCTTGTGGGAAATTGGTCTCAGTGTTTCTGTGGCTGCAGCCTTGTCAGGATGAGGCCTCTGCCATTATGTCCACCACCTTGTTGCTTCCTCAACACCGTCGTGCTGCTCCCTCCCCCAAGGGTCCCCAACAGACACCAACACCTCAAATGGGCACAATGATTTATTTATTTATTTAAGGGATCCAGGAGCAATGGAGTGGTTCTGGTAGGATTGTGGCCCCTCCAACAGGTAGGCCAACGTGGTCCTTTGTTATTATTATTATTTTATTTCTTTTATACCCCGCCCTCCCTGCATGCGGGCTCAGGGGCACCTCCTTGATGGCAGTGGGGAGGGAACAACCAGGATGCTGCATGTTTCTGGGCACTTACAAGCAGCGGCTTCTGCTATGGTATGAGCACTAGTTGGTGTTTCTGCTGTGCAGTCGGGGTGTCAACTCTCCTTGTTGGATTGGCACCTGTGTATGGGCCACAACAGATGCAGGAGCAGTCGGATACATTCTGTCGTGGCAGCGCGAAGGGCCATTACCAGTCCCACATGGGCCTCCATGTGGCAAAAGGGTCACCCCATCTGCCACTCCAATGCCACAAGTTTTTGCACCCTCCTCAGCTAAGTCAGGTTCCTGTCTGCCCAGTACTGGAAGAGGAATGATGTTAGCACCTTCAGGGCATACTGCTCCTGGACGGGAAAGGGTGTCACCATCATGAGGAATCAAACAGCATGTAGGTTGATAGTGTTTGCCGCCCACCACAGGGTTTTGGCCGTGTGTGTGTGTGTGTTGCCACCTGGCTAGGCAAGCAACCTGGTCCCTAGCCATCACAGTGGCCCCCTTTCCCAGCACTGCCTCACATGGGTCCAGATGCACCGTACTGCCTGGTGTGTGACATCCATGTGTATCTGGGGGCCTGCTGCTTGCCTCCACAGCTGCCAGGTTCTGGAGGAAGAACTCTGTGTTCAGTGTGGCTTAGTGCAATCATGGTAGGCCCAAGGGAGGTATGGGGGTAGGCCACAGCTGTGGTGGGGGAGTGAATTTGAAGCTATCATGGCGTAAATGGGCTACGATGCCATTTTTACCAGGGCAACTTTGCCCCTTCTCGGGGGAGGCGTTCCCACACTGAAAACACTTTGAAAGCTGCCTAACTGCCACCACACCCCTGGAATGCCCACATCTATGCTGGTGGTGGGGTTTGTGCCATTGCTCTGCCAGCGTGTGGCTGTGATATTCCTGCGCCAGTGGGACTCAGTGGTGTACCACCATTAGTGCCCTGTGCCAACGTAATCTGCCCTGACATCAGCATAACTCCGAGTCATGACACCATAAGGATCACATGCCATGGTATTGTAGGACAAGGGACCAGTGAATGTGAATTATGATTGTGATTTTTGATATTCCTCTTTACATGTAGAATAACAGCTGTCACTGTGCCTTATTAGGAGTCTGATTAAAGTGAATCTGGATTTTAATATTTAGCCCAGACAGAAGAGCTGTAGAGTAGGATTAATTAGAGTATTATTTTAATGGTTTAAGGTCTTTTTCTTAGAGTCAGAAAATAATGGAATGGAATGTACATTTGAAACTATAAGCTTTCCAGTTGAAGGACATCTGAGAATCATAGAGTCATAGAATGTTAGAGCTGGAAGAGACCTTGCAGGTCATCCAGTGCAACCCCCTGAACTCTGCAGGAGCACAGCTGAAAGACAGCCCTACAACATACCCGTAAAGCCATGAGATGGAAAAACTGAGACCGATTTCCCACAAGCTGCTGCTCTGTGCTCACTCTTCCCTTTGCCCCGATCCTACGTGTCAATTTCATACCATGTGCTGCGCGGCCGCATTTTGCCCTGCGACTTCGCCCGATTTTCCCCGCATCTACTCAGTCCTCAAAAAAACAGGATTGACATCAGGTGAAGCTGTGGGGCAAAATGCGGCCGCGCAGCACATGGTGTGAAATTGACACGTACGATCAGGGCAAAGGGAAGAGTGAGAGCGGAGCAGCAGCTTGTGGGAAATTGGTCTCAGTGTTTCTGTGGCTGCAGTCTTGTCAGGATGAGGCCTCTGCCATCATGTCCACCACCTTGTTGCTTCCTCAACACCATCGTGCTGCTCCCTCCCCCAAGGGTCCCCAACAGACACCAACACCTCAGATGGGCACAATGGTTTATTTATTTATTTAAGGGATTCAGGAGCAATGGAGTGGTTCTGGTAGGATTGTGGCCCCTCCAACAGGTAGGCCACTTGGTCCTTTGTTATTATTATTATTTTATTTCATTTATACCCCGCCCTCCCCGCATGCGGGCTCAGGGGCACCTCCTTGATGGCAGTGGGGAGGGAACAACCAGGATGCTGCATGTTTCTGGGCACTTACAAGCAGCGGCTTCTGCTATGGTATGAGCACTAGTTGGTGTTTCTGCTGTGCAGTCGGGGTGTCAACTCTCCTTGTTGGATTGGCACCTGTGTATGGGCCACAACAGATGCAGGAGCAGCCGGATACATTCTGTCGTGGCAGCGCGAAGGGCCATTAGCAGTCCCACAAGGGCCTCCATGTGGCAAAAGGGTCACCCCATCTGCCACTCCAATGCCACAAGTTTTTGCACCCTCCTCACCTAAGTCAGGTTCCTGTCTGCCCAGTACTGGAAGAGGAATGATGTTAGCACCTTCAGGGCATACTGCTCCTGGACGGGAAAGGGTGTCACCATCATGAGGAATCAAACAGCATGTAGGTTGATAGTGTTTGCCGCCCACCACAGGGTTTTGGCCGGGGTGTGTGTGTGTTGCCACCTGGCTAGGCAAGCAACCTGGTCCCTAGCCACCACAGTGGCCCCCTTTCCCAGCACTGCCTCACATGGGTCCAGATGCACCGTACTGCCTGGTGTGTGACATCCATGTGTATCTGGGGGCCTGCTGCTTGCCTCCACAGCTGCCATGTTCTGGAGGAGGAACTTTGTGTTCAGTGTGGCTCAGTGCAGCCATGGTAGGCCCAAAGGAGGTATGGGGGCAGGCCACAGCTGTGGTGGGAGAGTGAATTTGAAGTTATAATGGCGTAAATGGGCTACGATGCCATTTTTACCAGTGCAACTTTGCCCCTTCTCGGGGGAGGCGTCCCCACACTGAAAACACTTTGAAAGCTGCCTAACTGTCACCACACCCCTGGAATGCCCACATCTATGCTGGTGGTGGGGTTTGTGCCATTGCTCTGCCAGCGTGTGGCTGCGATATTCCTGCGCCAGTGGGACTCAGTGGTGTACCACCATTAGTGCCCTGTGCCAACGTAATCTGCCCTGACATCAGCATCGAGTCATGACATCATAAGGATCATTTGGGTCCCTATTATGATCTCCCCCTTTAGGATTGCTCTGTTAATTCCTCGTCTTTGAATTATTTGCTAAATAGAGCGAGAGATTTGCTAAATAGAGCAAGACCTAACACTTTCTCCCAATTATGTAAAAATATCATAAATGTTCTTCAGTCAAAGAGAGCCACTAACATATTTTTCAAAAACCAGTAATGGATTATTTTATGGAGGATAGGTCTATCAGTGACTATTAGCCATGGTGACTAAAGGGAATTTAGTGACTAAAGGGAACCTTCATCTTCAGAGGCAGTAAACCTCTGAATACCAATGCCAGGAGGCAACATCAGGGGAAAGCCTTGGCCTCTATGCCCTGTTTCTGGACCTCCAGGTTGGCCACTGTGTGAGACAGGTTGCTGGACTAGATGATCTGTTACAGTAAAGCTCTTCTTATGCTCTTATGATCTTTCCAGTTACTCATGTGATACTGATGACTCAAAGAGGGTCTGTTCTAGTCATTCTGGGGGTTTTGGGATATCATATCCCATGTATTCTTTGATTTGGTCTAATATCTGGGTCCAAAACCTATGTACTTAAATGCAGTCCAACCAGCTATGAATAAAGGTACCTCTCACTCCACATAGCTTCCAACAAGCTGGTGATATAGATGAGGTGACATGTGAGAGTGTGACCGGGGTTAAGTCATTTTAGTCAAATTTTCTTGTTATTTACACCATCATAAATAAAATTCTAAATTGGAAGCAGTGGTACTAAAGGAGGGGATCTGTTACCAAGTGTATGGAAATATTATCAGGATATGTTCCCTTTTAGATGCTTGAAGTGAAACTCAGGAGCATAAACTGCTTCAGTAGCTCAGGGTTTTTTTAAAAAAACAGGTGCTGACTTAATGTTTGTAAAGCACTTTTAGTTTGGATTTTTGGAGTAAGCCTGTAAAAGTTAGGTACCTCCTCCCTAAACGGCTGCAGCTGTAAAGAACAGTCATTTGACCTTAATTGGAGGTAGCAGTGGCCTAAAGGAGAGACTGTAAAATTGTAATCTTCCTCCTGGTGAGAGGCTGTTTTTTTAATTCTTGGCTGCCGGGCCATTCACTCCCTGCCATTGATTTACAAAGACTCTCTTCTCCTTTCTCTTCTTTGGGGGAGCATTGTTTTACAGTCCAGCATGGAAGAGGACTCTAGCTTTAATGAGGATTGCTTTACTTAGTCAGAACGTTGGCTTACACTTTTATAAGGACTTTTATGATTGCTTATATAGGACTTGTGTGTCTGTTGCAATGAAGGTATTAATTTTCTGCTTTTATCTTGCCTTCACTTTTAATAAATCTTTGTTGAACTCCCTTGAAGATTGAAGTGTGGAGCAGTGTTATTTGTAATCACCCCTTCTACACTGGGAAGGAACCCAAGGATAAAGAAGTAACCCTCTCAAGAGGGGAGATCCCTCATTGTCAACAGCAATTGAGCCTTGTCAGTTTGGGGTGTGGTTACTCCTTGACTTCAGAGTAAGGAGGCTGGGGGTGAGGCTCCAGGATCATACACCAAGGTTACCCCCAAGCTCCCTCCTGCTAAGGGCTATTTCTAATACTATCTCTTTAAAGCTAGCTGTTTTAAAGAAGTGCATAACATTAGGTCACCTCCTATTTGAAAGGTGCTTGTGCCCTATGAAATATGCCAGTACTCAAATAGACAGTCTCAGATATTTCCAGAAAAAAATTTCCATGCTATCTTGCTGGATTGTAATCTGAGGTTTCAGTTTGAACAGGACTGCAGTTTTTGTGGGATCCAAGATAATTGTAGGGGAATATATAATACGAAAGGGATTACAGAGGAGCTCTGTTCAGTAATAGACCATTTATGTGAAAAATCTGAATTAATCTGCTGTGCTGTGCTTGCATAATAATAATAATAATAAAAATTATGTTTGGAAAATTAAGCCCTTCTTTACCAGAAGGTTTCTGAAGCACACTAACAGAATGCTCAGGCGTTTATTCTCCCAAATCCAATAAAATGTTCTGCTATTTTTAAAAAGCAGTTTAAGAGACTGCTATCATAGCATTATCTCTTACAAATAAAAGTCTGGCTATTACAGTCATTTGTCCCTAGTATTAATTCTACAAGTAATATTCTGTTTGGTGCAGAATGATTGTTTTTAAAAGCCTTCTGAGGAAAATGGGTTTTCAGGGACACCAGCCAGAAAATAGATTATTATTTTTAAAAAAATCTTGTAGAATGGTAGTAAATTTCTACCTCCTTAAAACATTCATATTTGCTGTGGGAATCTCTATTGCCTTAAGGCAGTTGTGACGGATTACAAAGAAAAGCAGGCTTTTTAAAAATGCTGCTTGTTTCAGACAGTCAGGGAGTTCAAGAGTTAATCTTCCCTGGAGAGAAGAGCTTATGTGATTGGCTGCTCTACTCATGCTCTGATTGGTCAGCATCAGCTTAGAGAGGAAATAAAACAGCTGATCTGGAGGGAAAAGGGTCTTTTGCCTTTTGGTCTTTGTCTGTAATCTAACTCTGGAATCAGTAGCCAGAGGGTTTGGCTTCTGAAGGAAGAGACTTTGGGAGTCAGTGATGTCTGTCAGGAACTGTCAAGAAAGTACTTCTATAAAGAGAAAAATAAGGACACTGTTGTCTTAAATATATTAGAACTACTCTGATGAAGAATTTAGATTCTCAGTCAAGAAGGCTACAGAACAGCTTTATACAGATACTGGAGAAGGATTTGGCAGAAGGTCTGGGCAGTTAGAGAGAACTCCCATACACATCAAATAGTAAAAGGAGTTATTGCTTCTTAGGGTCAAGGAGAATCACTTCCTGCCAGTGAAAGAGATTGGGAAGAGAACCCTGGTCTGTGATAAAGGCTTAGACACCTCTCCCTAGCTGACAACCTTCTTATCAATGGAGGGATAGCTATGTGTTGATTGGATTCTTAGTCTCCTTCCCCCATCCCCACCACTGTTAAAACTTTTTTTTATAAACAAATTTTATTATTTGGATATATCGACATATTCAACATTATAACTTTTCTCTCAACATATACCCTTTTCTCATTTCTCCTACCCCCCCTTCTCTTGGCCACCCGCAATGCTCCCACCCCCTTATATTATTCTTTAAATCCAAAACTTCTTGTTCTTTTTCTAATTTTTTCTTTCTTTCTATTCATCATTTATAACCTATTCATTATCTATTTCTCAGGTAACATTTTACTTTTACAACCTTTTCAATCAATAGTATTCTGTTCTTAATAACTATCAAAGCAAAGTAAATTATTTTTTACATCCCAGTTAGTCTCTATATATTCCTTAAAATCAATCCATTCTTCAATAAATTCTTCATCTTCCTTGTTATTAAGTTTCCTTGTCAGTTTGTCCATTTCTGCCATGAAAAGCATTTTCTTTATCCATTCCCATATCTCTGACACTCTATCTTGTTTCCAAGATTGTGCATAAGTCATTCTGGCAGTTGTAATTAGATACCATAACAATGTTCTTTTTGTTACATTTACTTCTTCCATCTTAAGTCCTAAAAGTAATATTTCTGGTTCCTTTTTAAAGGTACATTTCAAAAATTTTTGCATTTCATTGTGGACTTCTGTCCAGAGGTCTACCGCTTTGTCACAAGTCCACCACATATGGTAAAAAGAGCCTTCATGTTTTTTACATTTCCAACACTTATTCGACATGTTCTCATTCATATTAGCTAAATTTTTTAGGCGTCATATACCATCTATACATTATTTTATAACAATTTTCCTTTAAATTATTACAAGTCAAAATTTTCATTGACTTTTCCCACAAACATTCCCAAGATGCCATGGTTATTTCTTTGTTCATATTTATAGCCCATTTTATCATTTGCTCTTTTACC
>NW_015165280.1:462692-468102 GCF_001447785.1 Gekko japonicus
TTCACATTGTATTTCTTCTTGCAATTCCAGTTGTCTTTCTTTCGTCATATTTTTACACAACACTTTTGTCTTATTTTTATTTGCATAAAATCCAACCAGATCTCCAAATTCTTTTATCCTTTCCATTAATATCTTCCCCAACAACACTTCTAAAATCCAAATAAACAATAATGGGGATAACAGGCATCCTTGCCTGGTCCCTTTTTGCACCTTAAAATGTTCAGTCATCTCTTTATTTACATTCAGTGCAGCTCTTTGCTCTGAATATATTGCCTTTATTAGATTCATAAAAGGCTGTCCAACATCCATTTTCTCCATTACTTGAAACATAAAGTCCCAATTTAAATTGTCAAAGGCTTTTTCCGCATCAACAAATAAAAATCCGACTCCTTTCTCTGGGTGCTTGTCATAATATTCTATCGCATCAATCACCATTCTTAAATTGTCTCTGATTTGTCTCTTTGGTAGAAAACCGGCTTGTTCTTCTGTTATCACTTCATTTAAATACTTCTTTACTCTTTCTGAAATTACTTTGGCAAACAATTTATAATCATTAAGAAGAGAGATCGGTCTATAATTTTTCACACTTGTTAAATCCTCTGAATTTCTCTGGTGCTACACTCCTCTTAGCCTCTTCTTCTTGTTTGCGTATTTGTTTTGTCAGCTGATTTATTTTTTGATTCTCTATTTTTCTATTGTATATACTTTGCCGAATAAAGATCCCCCGCACAAAGGCCTTAAAAGTATCCCATATAATATTTGTCGGCGAGTCTGTCTGTTTATTAAACTTAAAAAATTCATTAATATCCTTCTTCATTCTGTCTACAAAAATCTTATTTTTTAGTAATGTATTGTTTAATTTTTAGCGTGTTCTCTTGGGTATATCTGCCATTGTTACAGTAACCGGACAATGGTCCGCAACAGTCATCAGGAGAATATCCACATCCTCTACCGCTGGAAGCAATGAGGCAGAAACCCAAATCATGTCAATCCTGGACCATGATTTGTGGCGCCCTGAATAGAATGTATAATCTTTCTTCGTGGGGTTTTTGAGTCTCCACACATCTACCAAATTCCAGTCATCCACAATCATCAAAAAGGAGCTAGGTAGCTCAGATCCAGAATACTTTGTAATTTTTTTCTTTCTATCAATTGTTTTTATCAAAAACCGTATTAAAGTCACCTAACAAACAGATTTCCTCCGTTGTGTATTGTACAATTATATCATGAATTCGGTCGAAAAATTCTTTTTGGCCCTGATTTGGGGCATAGATGTTTACTACTAACATTGTTTTATCCCCTCTATGCACTCTGACTATTAGAATCCTCCCGTCTCCTGAATCATAAATTAACTCTGGGTTTAGGTAATCTTTAACATAAGTTACTAACACTTTTTTCTTTCTTTTTTTATCTGCTGAAATAAAAGCCGTACCCAGTTTCTTATTTTCTAAATGCTTTATTTGGGAGAGTTTAACATGTGTCTCTTGTAGGCATACTATTTGCGATTTAAGTTTTCCTATCTGCAGAAAGACCCTTTTCCTCTTTGAGGGGTTGTTTAAACCATTCACATTAATCGATATTATGCTTATTTATTTATTTATTTATTTATTGTTTCAACTTACTACCCCGCTCTAATCCCTGAAGGGGTCTCTGAGCGGCTACAGTTACACATTATCCCTAACCTATGGCCACACTTTTTCAGGGGTGGGGACAATCCCTACTGGCACCCAGTGGAGGGATTTTTTCTCTCTTGGGTCATCGGCTTCGGCGTCTCTCGGTTTTCTCGGTGTCTCTCGGCCTCTGGCTTTCTTCCTGAAGGTCTTTCCAGTGGCGGATCGGCTGGGCCCTTCTATCGCGAAGCGTGTTCAGGCGCGGCCTTGGCTCTGTCCTCGCGGCTCCGCTCCGCATGCGTCGTCCACGCTTGTGCGTTGTCTTGGCTCCACCTCTCCGCCGCCGTCAGTTCTGCTCGCTTGCGATGTCCCGGACGCCATCTTTTTGCTGCTCGCCACTTGCTGCTCTCGCTGTCCGCCGGGCTCCGATACTCCAATGACCCCCACCGCGGGGGAGGGTGCCCCCTACCTTCTAAGGTAGGTCCCCATTTATCTACTTGCGCTTATTCTGGTGTTAATTGGCGCTTTCGAACCGCTGGGTTGGCGGTATTGAGAGCTGTTGTCATCTTGGTGCGTTTCAAACCTCAGTTGGTGCCTTGTACGTACTTGCAACGGGAGAAGTTTTTCTTTTCTGTATCTCTTTTTAATATTTTTATATTGGGGGGCCCTATCTTTTCCACCCTCCGCTTGATGATCTTTTTCCTCCGATGTACTGTCTTCCGACTCCTGAATATCCAATTCTTCACCGTACTTGCGGATAAATTCTTCCAATTTAAAAATTGAGTTTAGCGTCTGATGCCTTGTTTTATAGGTGAATGACACACCTTCTGGATACAGCCACTTAAATACAATATCTTTTTCTCTTAAGACCTTTGTTAATTTCTGGTATTTTTTCCTTTTTTCACGGACTCTCCAGGGGATGTCCTTCAGTATTTTTACCTCCTTCCCTTGGTTCATTTGATGACTTTTAAAGTATATTCATTTGATGACTTTTAAAGTATATTTTCTCTTAACTGTTTCCTGGCAAACCTAACATGAACCTCTCTCGGTAAATTCCTTCTCTTCGTATAAGCAGAATTCAAACGGTAAACCGAGTCAATCTCGCTAACTATTTCCTTAGGGTCTTCCACTTCCATATAATCCAATAACTATTTAACCAATTCTTCCTTCAGATCCTCCCCCTCCTGTTCTATCATGTTTTGAAACCTCAGAGTGTAAGCCGTTCTATCTAGCTCAATCCGCGTCAGCTACTTTTCTAGGGTTTGTATTTTTTGTTCCGCCTCATCTACCATGTTTTCCAGAGTGTATGTCGTTTTAATAAGTGCATCCACATCCTGCCTGTTTTCTGCTGTCAATTTTTTGATCTCTTCTGTTTGTGACGCTAGCTGCTGGGTCAGATTATCAATTTTTAGTTGTATTGGTTCTAGTAATTTCCCAACAGTTGAGGGTAACCCTATTTCTAAAACCTGATTTAATGCTAAGGGAAGAGCTGCCGCAACCGCTGTCTCAACAGCCTGATTCACTGCCACCACCACCGCCTCCTGAATGAGAGTGTTAAGTTCCTTTGGATTAATTTGAGCTGTGGTCGGCTGTCCAGGAAGAGAGAAGGATCCTTTCCTTGGTCCAGAAGACATAGCTCAATTTTCTGGTTTTTAGCCACTCAGTCCTGTAATCCCCTTCGCCTTTTTATGATCCTATGTTAACTTAAATCCTATATTGAATGTCCACCACCAGGCTTTACTTTTATTAATTGCAAAGAAACCGAAAGAGTACCTTCTTCACCCCTTCTACTACCTCAGCCTCTTTATGTCTTTCCAACCTTAACTACTACTACTGCCTTTAAATTCCTTATAAGCACAGTTCTGTTATAGTATCCAATTTACACCACAGGCAGCCAACCCCCCCTTGCATTTATGATCATTGTTCCCTCTAAGCTGAGTTAGTGTGAGCTAGCTCACAGTTTTTTAGCCTCTGGCTCACACATTTTTGTCTTAGCTCAGGAAGGAGGGCTCCAGAGCAAACTAATGTATGCAGTAGCCAAATCGCTCGCTCACAACTTTAATGCCAGTAGCTCACAAAGTAGAATTTTTGCTCACAAGACTCCACAGCTTAGAGGGAACATTGTTTATGATGTATTCATTTAAGCACTTTACCGCAGTTTAAACACTTCTACCTCCCCCTCAGTTCGTTACAAATACGCTCTTCACAATTTCAGTAGTCTCCCTCCAAACAGCTCTTTCTTTCACCACAACCACACCTGCAACAAGATCAACCTCCAATCTCAGTCCTCAGATCTCAGTTCTTCAAGTTCTTAACTTCTCCGTCTCGAACCTCCAATAGCCTTCGATAAGCGCTCTGCCATCCCGCAGCACTGCCTGCTCTTAGATGTAAAAAAAGGAGCCTCTGCTACAGCCGCTAGTATTTTCCGTGTCAGTTTTTTAGAAGACATACGGTCCTCAGTTGTTATTACAGCTGATTTGGCCGTGTAGCAACGCTGAGACATCACACTCCATTGCCGCTGGAACTAAAATCTCGTCTCTCCTTCCGAAGCTACATCGCCTAACTTCCTTAAAGGGATCCTGTTTTCAAGCGCTCCCGAGATTAAGAGTAATTACTGGCCAATATGTTCAGAAGGCACTATTATCGATCTAATACCTTCGGAATCCAATCCGGTGGCTCCAACTTGGCCTCACAATTGAGGTTCTTCTCGGGCGTGTGCTTTACGAGCTGGCTGGTCCTCCACAGTGAGTCACCACCCAACGGGGTTCCCAAGCCGCTGCTCCTGCATAAACCCCTCTCCAGGGGGCTTACAGGGATAAAGAGGGACAGGTTCCCCCTCCACGTTCCCCTCCAACACCCGAGAAAACAGCGTTGCTTGAAGGAGCTCCTTCGTGCGCTGCCGCTCTCGTCACGCCAAAACCGGAAATGCTCTGTCCACACTTGTTAAATCCTGTCCTTCTTTTGGTATAAGTGATATGTTAGCTTCTTTCCACGTTTCCAGAACTATTTTAGTGTCCCTTATCTCGTTTGATAAAAGTTCAAAAATCGGGGTTAGCTCCTCTTTTAGTTTTTTATAAAATTTTGCCGTAAATCCATCTGGTCCCGGAGCCTTCCCCAACTTAGCTTCTATCGCACAAAATATCTCCTCTTTTTGAATCGGACCATTCAACATTTCTTTATTTATCTCTTGCATCCCTGGTAATTCTACTTTGTCCAAGTATTTTTTTATTTTTTCCAGGTCTATGTTCTTTTGAAATAATTTTGCATAATATTTGAAAAATGCTCTTTTAATTCCATTTATATCCACAATTTCTTTATCTTCTTCTATTATTTTATTTATTAACCTTCTCTCTCTTATATTTTTCAGTTGCTATGCCAAAAATTTTACTGGTTTATTAGCTCCTTCAAATGACTTTTGTTGTAATTTCTTTAAATTCCAATACATTTCCGTATTTAGTATCACATTCAGTTGATCTTGTAGAATTTGAATCTCCTTGATGATTTTCTTTTCCCCTGTTCTTTTCTGTAACTCTTTTTCTTTCTGTTGAATCTTATCTTGTAAATCAGTCTAATTTTTTCTTTCCTGTCTTTTGCATTTAATGAAATGAGTAATCCTCTAATTACTGCTTTATATGCATCCCATACCGTCTGGATTTTTGTACCTTGATTTAAGTTCACCTGAAAAAACTCTGTGTTTCCTTATGTAGTGTCTCTACTATTTTTTTCTTATCCAGTAAGTCCTCATTAATTCTCTACTGAAATTGTTTACTCTTCTCTCTTGACATCCAGATTAACGGATT
>NW_015165280.1:468831-484142 GCF_001447785.1 Gekko japonicus
AAGACCCTGTTACAGTAGCCTGTGTCGGAGCAACCCCACACACGTCTATCTCACCTTCATCTTCTCCCAGATACTCTGTCAGTGCTGCCATCACTATAGAGCGTATATCCTCATCCAATTTTTCCTCAATTCCTCTTAACCTCAGATGGTTTTGCATTCCTCTGTATTCCATCACAGATTCCAGTCATCTGTTCTCTTGTATTGTTGTTTCCAGTTTTTTATCCATATCTTGTGTTTTTTGTTCCATTTCCGTCGACTTTGTTACTAGACTTTGAACTTCTTTCTTGACCTCTGCAACTTCTTTCTTAACTTCTGCCACTTCTGCTATGACCAACTCTTTCATAGCTGCCACATTTTTCTCTTGTACTTCTTCCAGCTGCTCCATTTGCTTCTGCATCTGGTGCTCCATTTGTTTTTCCAAACTTTGAATTGCATCCATTATTCTCTTCTCCATAGCTTCCACTGCAGCTTGCCACTCTTTTTAATCTTTTCCAGACATCCTTGGACTTGATGTGGATTCTGCCCTTTTTCTCTGCCTTAAATCCGTTTTGAAGCTTTTTTGAAAAAAACAAACTCAATCAAAATCGTCAACTTTTATATATTCCAGCTCTTCCATATGCGCTTACTCAAATAACCACTTTTTTGCACTTTATATCACTAATTTTCAGTCTTAAAATCAACTTTTAAGTTTTAGTCCTCCTCAAAATGGTGGGTGCAATTTTTCTATGATTTTCTGGGTAGAGTAGGCTTTCTTTTAACTTCCTGCTTCCTGTCCCTTCTGGTAATCGGTCCTCCTGTGCTCTCCTTTTCCTTACCGATCTACTTCCGGTAACCAGATGGCTCAACAAGCCCCCTCTAGCTCGCCGCTTGTCTTCCACAATTAAAACTCCAGCCGGAGGAAGATTTTTGCAACACCTTCAAACACAGTCTTGCGATCTTTCTCATCAGTTTCGGTCTTAAACTCCGCACTTTATCTCTTCTAAGCCACAGGAATGTTAAACAAAGTCACTTTTTGATGAATTTAATGCTTTGAAAAGTTCTTTTTAACTCCAACACAAGCAGATTGTTTTTTTAAAGTCTTTATATGCTTGTCTGCTTGGTTTAAACTTCGCTAGAATCACCTCCCGGTAAGCAAGAAGATTTTATTACCTTGCATGTTTATCTTGGGTCTCGCATTGCTTCTTTGAACTCCGGTTAGTTCTTTGTTCTTAAGAAAACGGGTAATGACGAATTTATGCTGATTCTTCAGCTCGGCTGGCTACTTTAGTGCTGGTATGCAAATGTCCTCTTCGGGAGAGGGGATCAAAGCGCGGCACAAGCCTCCTCCGAGGCTTGAAATATGCCAATCTCAACTCTCACTTGGACCTTGTTGCTTGCTTGTCAATCCCCCTGTCTGGGGGTTGTTGCGTTGGGCTAAAACTTGCCCAAACTGTCAGAAGCAGCCACCGTCCACTCTGTCCTTTTACAGAGTGTGTCAACTCGCCATTTTCCCCGACCGGAAGCCCCCCACCACTGTTAAAACTTAATATCATGAAGCAGATTTGGAAGTATTCTCTGAAGGATCATACTCTTATAAATGTGAGGCCCAGGCTCCACCACGGGAGGGAGGCCTCCTGTCGCTGTGGTCCCAATGGGGGGCCATGAGGGATGGCCCTGGCAGCAGGGTGGAATAAGAAGAAAAGAGGCAAAAGGAGACCTCAGCCAGGCAGGGCACAAGGTTAACAGCACCTTAGGCATCTCTCTGACTGCACAAACTAAACTTCAAGCCACCAAGGCTGCAGGGGCTTCCCTCAGAGCATTCCCTCTCTCTTGGTGTCTCTGTCTTTCCCAGTTTTGTCTGTGTCTCCATCCTCCTCGATCTCCTGCCTCTTCTCCTTCTTATACCCACACCCCACTCCCAGCACCCGTCCACTCTGTGCCCAATCTCCCTCCCTGTGCAGCCCCACCCCCCTTCATAACCCTCAACGCGGTAGGTGTAGCTGGGGTGGAGTCATCTTCCGGCTGTCAGCCATGGGGTGCAGGGGCTGTGAGCAATGTGCCATCTTTCAGCTCATCAACAGCTGTGCCTATCCATTGTCCCTCTTCAGCTGTGCTCCACAGCCATCTTGATTGCCTTCTCACCTGACCGCCTCATTCCCCGAGCCAGGGGGAGGTCTGGGCATTGCCCTCTTTGCCGTGTCACTTCTCTTGCTTCAGGCGTGGTTCCGCCCCCCCCCCCCGAGACTCCTCCGGCTGCAACCCGGGGATTTCTTTAGGTGTGTGTCGAGGAAGGGACCGCCCCTGCCTTGTCCTGGGAGGCCGGGAGCTTGAACTGGGTGACCAGGACAATAAATGGATATTCAAAACATTTAAGTACTGTCATACCTATGACTCAAAAAGTACTAGCACCACCAAGTCCATTCAATTCTCTATATAGCAAGTTAATCACATAGAAATAATATTAATCTTATCACTCTCTCTAATCTATTGAAACATAACTACTTTCTGTCCTCAAGTGCATTTTAGAGTTGATCTCTTTGGCTACTTTATTTCTGCGAAATATTAAAAACTAAGAAGAGAAGAAGAGATTGGATTTATACCCCGCCCTTCACTTGGAGTCTCAGAGCGGCTTACAAACTCTTTTCCCTTCTCCTCCCCACAACAGACACCCTGTGAGGTGGGTGGGGCTGAGAGAACTCTGACACAAACTGCTCTTTCAGGAACAGCTGTGCCAGAGCTTGTGACTGACCCAAGGTCACATCAGCAGGTGCAAGTGGAGGAGTGGGGAATCAAACCTGGTTCTCCCAGATTAGAATCCGCGCACTTAACCACTACACAAAATATAAGGTAATTATTTTAGCTTTATATCTCTATATATAATGTCTCTATTTAAAACAATAATAAACCTTCAAAAAGCATTTACTGTCATTCAAATATTCTAAAGAAACCACTTGACTATTATAGCTTTTCAAAACCTATAAATGGAATCTTTTTTGTTTTTTTCTATTTCCCTTTTTATATTTTTTTTGTACTTATATATATTAAGTGGAACAAACAATGAAAGAATAGCCAAGGCTGCCTTATTACTAACTGGAATTATATAGAGCTATTCAGTGTCATATATCGCCGAATAGTGCATGCCTTTATACCTTACCATGCTATTAAATTCCAATAACAAAAAAAGGAAATTCCTAAGACTATTCTGCTAAACATTAAATTAACTTACTAACATCCATAAATTTTTTAAATAAAAATTCTATTGATTATATTATGTTTTTATCCAATATACAAAACACACACTTATTTTTGGCAAGTGCATTGACTAAGGTATACAGTTATTATTGTCATAACTATTCCCCTCTTTAAAAAAACCCAACACAATGTAATAGGAGAATTTCTCCATTCAACCTTTTAACAAACATAGAAGGGAATTGCTCCAAAGCTACTTGAGGATACATCTAAGTCTAAAGCCTCTTCATGTAGAGTTTACTTAGTGTCTATAGAGTGTGGCTTTCATTTATTCGGTGGCATTTGGGCTACAGATTTTTCCTCCTCTGGGGTAAGTTGCACATGGAAAGCTGATAAAAAGGCTTTTCCTGATTCCATATCTGAGGCTTGATGTAATGTGTTGTTGAGAAAGAGACTGATATTTTGCTGTTTATGGACTTATGTATATATGCTAACACAATACATGAACTGTGCACACACACGTATACCCATAGGCATAGAGAAAGCTGCTTGCATTACCTATTGTGAGAGATTTCACATAGGGAACACTTGCCTGCATTTTATGTTAATGAGGTTTGCACACACATTCAGGTCAGAGCCTTATGGGAAAGAGAAGCACATTTCGCCATTGTTAGCAGAAACAACAACCAAGGAGAAGAAATTCCACCATTGCTGAAGGACCTGATGTCACGCAGTATATGGATCTGATCTGCATCTGAATTACCATTTCCTGTTGAAAGGGGCCTTGTTTGCCTGGGAAAGCCAAGATCTATCTACACATCAAGGGAGATACAAAATGCCAAGACTTCACACCTGACCAGATGGCTTTTCATGAGATAGAGTTTAGAGTTTCAAATATTGTCCAACCCCTAAAGGTTCCTGCCCCTTTACTACATGCACCAATGAGGGAGGTTATGGGATGGACTTGTCGGTAGGTGGGTTTACAGGTTGCCACCCACCTGGAGATTCAACTATAAAAGCGAGAACCAAACATTAGGTCTTTGCTAGCCGCCTTCCCCCTCCTCGTCCTCTTCATGCTTTTATCCCCTAAAGTCCAGCTTCCTATCAAACAACCCTTTGTCTATTTTAGATCTCTTGGACTGCAGCCAAAGAGGTCCATGCCCTGCTAGCTGGTTCTGGCAAAGTGTGATTTAGTTAATACCCCTATGTACTATTTTCTTCCCCTATTCTTCATTGCATCAGACAAGGCTTCAGGAAAGATAAGTATGAATGTATACCAATCTACCTCCTAAGTAAAAGAGAAACTATTTTTGCTATTTCTGTAACTCAAAAGGAACTTGATTGCAAGTGTGAGTGATTCTGTTTTGTGTTTATGTTATTTTGAAATTATTCAGTAAAAGACAAATTGTTTTGGAAAAATACCAGTCTCGTCTCTTTCACTGGGACCCACCTGGGGTGGATTCGGACCTCTGTAAACTTTGGCAAGAACTCACGTTAAATTTAGTTGCCATCTGCTGTACATAAAGCAGTTTGGCTAACAGTGTCCTCTTTGTAGACCATAATATCCGATGTGGGGCTCCAACAGAAGAAAATGTTGGCTTCAATACGTTTTGTAGAAATTGCTTTGAGACGTTGCCTTTTTTCTAGTGCCTCAAGGGACAAGTCCAGCAGCACAAGGATTTTCTTGTCATTGTGAAATAAGGACCCTTTTTGTCTTGCTTCTCTGAGACCTCTATCCCTCAAATGAGAATACACAAATTGAATGAGTATGTCTTGAGGGTGATTTTCTCAAGCAGCTGCTAATGGGCCCAGCTAATAAGCTTTGGCTATTGCTGGGGTGATGCCATCGTCAAGGCTCAAAGCATTAGCTAACCATGTGGAGATAAAGGAGGCCCGGTCTGAATTACCTTCAGCGTCCTCATCCATTCCACAGAGTTTCAATTTAAATTAGTGCCATCTGTTTTCCAATGAAAGGATTTTGTCTAGCATAGCCTTTTCATTTTCTTGCAATGTTTTAATATCCTCTTGGTGTGTGATGCCGAGTTCTATGGCATGCTCTGCTGTTTGCGAGGTTTCTTTCGAATTTTCGTTAAGTTCATTTAATTTGGAATAGAGTGGCTTGAAGAAGTTCAGTGACTGAGCTTTTAATGTATTGATGTAGATCTTTTAATTCCATGGGATCCTTTTTACACAGAGGTGCATCATCATTGTCAGAAGTTCTTGGAATGGCTGCCATTTTAGGTTCTGGAGTTGTTGTTAGGCTCAGAGGCTTTGTTGAGTTCCCTGTAGGAAGTAGGATTTCATCAAGGTTGTGTTCTTCAGTAAAGGTTTAGTTTTAGTTCCATTGGGTTTTCCCATCATTTAGGGAGTGGAAGTCAGTGGTTTGCATTATTTTATGTGGCTACAGAGAAGGTGAACTCTAGGAGCTTTGCTTTTATGCATCTGCCATAGTGAAGCATCATTCCACCCCCTTTTTTCTGAATTTTTAAACAAAACTGGTAATGGACATACCAACATACCATTACACTGGTATGCAAATTGTTGATTAAAAAACAACAACTCAAAAGGCCGCCTGGTGGCATGGGTTGGGGGAATGGCTGCTGCAGGGCCTGGGACAGGGGAAATGGCTGGCATGTGGGCAGGGCTGGGAAAATCCAGACTTTCCTCCCACCATGAAAACCAACCCAGCTTTGCCGCAGTCTTTCCATGAACATTACAGTAAATCAGAATTGGGAAACATCACAGAAAAGCGAAGACAAGCCTGGGGGCTGCACCATAATGCTGTGGGGAAGCAAGAGGGAAACCCACTTCCCAACAGCATGGAACCCAGGGCAGTCACCCATGTGGAAATGGCTGTGGTCAAAGCAGAACTAGTACAAAAGCTTCAGGCTAAACTTTCAAAACAGGTAGACAGGAAAATCAATAAAAAATAGAATTGTCACCCTATTAGAGAAATCTTTGTATATTAACCTTACCCTATTAAAAATTAACCCTGTTACTACAATCAATCAGAACCTTTATTGGCATATCGACAGAACATATAGCAGGGAGACAAGGATACATCCTTTACCCTTGCAACTGAAAAATCTTCTCCTCTTAATAGCACAACAGAGAAATTTAGCTACAGGTTCTATGATCTCAGGATTATGGGAAGATAATAATGAAACAATCTTATAGTCATCAGATTGCCCTGCTTGACTCTGATAATGAGGTTCTAGAAAAACAGCACAAATATCACAGTAAAAGGTGTTGTGAGAAAAATGTGTCCCCACACCCCCCCTCTGGTTCGTGTCCCCTGAGTGTTGCCACCTCACCAAAGGCGAAAGGTGCAAGTTTGAAACTGCTAAGTGCTGGCAGAGACACTCAAAGCAAAGGGTCCCTTCTTATCTTTTTATTAAAAGATCAGTATTCAAAGTTTACCTGACAAGGTGACCAGCAAGACACTGTGCCAGCTTGCCAACACAGTACACTTCTATTTTAAAAATACAGATAGTAAACACACAGAGAAATGAACATGCAAGCAAAGTGTCCCACCCAAAGCATGCAAGAAACAAAAGGGCCCTTTCGGGTTGACTCCAAATTCTCAGGAGGCTAAGCCTCTCCTGATCCTTCAAAAGCCAACGAAAATCTGTTGGATTTTACCAGTATTTATACCAAATGATCAAAGGAGTTCCTTGATAATCATATTACAGTTGTAAATTAACATTTAGAAGTTGAAATTGTTTAACTGTAAATTGCTTCCTTGGTCTCAAAAGTTCACACTCTTATTTACTGGATGGTGCTATTGTTTTCTTAGTGTTCCCACCATTGGGGCTGGACTGTTCTTTGAAGCTCAGAGAGATAACTTCAAAGTTATCTCTAAGGGGGAAGTGGGGTATGTCAAATCCTGTTGCTCCTGAGTTTGCATTTTGGATTAGGGTCTGTCATTGCCCAAATGGCTTTCCTGACCACCTGCAATTTTATTGCCTTTAAAATTGTGGGTCTCACCACTTATAGAAACTTATATTGATTCAAATCCTGGGAATGGAATGTTGTGAACTTTTGAGTACACTGAGAGGAATGTTCTGTCTAGAACAAAGGGCTTGCAAAGAATCATGGTCTGGTTTAGTGAAACAGGCCATGGCTGTCTGCTGTTTTGCTAGCAATGACAGAGATAGATACATGGGGTTCATTTTTAAACCCAAAACCTTCTATATTTCTAAATTTTCTTACCACAATAGGAACAATACAGGAGAGCATAAGAGACGCCAATGTTGGATCAGGCCAAAGGCCCATCCAGTCCAACACTCTGTGTCACACAGTGGCCAGAAATATCAGGTGCCATCAGGAGGTCCACCAGTGGGGCCAGGACATTAGAAGCCAGGACATGTTCGATACTTTCAATCTCTCCCAAGCCACAGGCACAAAACCTAGACAAATATGGGATTTTCTTTAACCTCCCGTACAATACAGCAGAAGGGAGAACATTAAAATGACCTAACATGAATGCTCTTCACAGATCAGGGGTTGTCAGCCAAGCAAAATATTCAGGCAAAGAATCGTTAGAGGGCATCCTCCACCTCTGAGGTGAACACCTACCAGAGGCAAGACTTCTAAGTTCCTGCATTTCAATATCAACAAGTCTCTGCTTAATCAGAACAAATGCACTCCTCTCAGGAAGATACACTATATCATCAAAATCTAGTCCAATTAGAGATTTCCCCCCCCCCCATATAAAGGTCATCCATGCAGATGTTTGTGCTTCAGAGAGCATGTGCACAATAAGACTATTCGGACTACTCCTAAAGTGTATATGTAACCAATACTTGATTGTTGTAATCCAAGCTCTTGTCACTAAACGGCTTTGGTTTGTCTCCAGACATACGGCTACGTAAGGCACAGATGCTGGCAGCCTCAGAATTTTCCTCGGAAAATCAGATTGTACGTGTTCTACTGCTTTATTAAAGGCTGTCATCCAAATCGGGATGCCATAGAGCAGTTTGGGACATATATTGTAATTGAAAATTCTAAGGGCTGCAGGGATATACTGATTTCCCTTAGTGTAAAAGAAATGGGTGATTGCAAGAACATTACTATTCGCTGATTTTAACACTTCCTTGTTGTGGGTAACCCAATTTGCACTGAAGTGGAAGTGAACTCCTAAATAGCTAAAGCTTTTTAACCGGTTCAATCTCTTACCCTCTAATATTCCACTTAACAGGTTTCCAACTTTGCCCAAAAGCAATTATTTTAGATTTCTCACAATTTAGGGTCAATTTACTACAAACATTTGCTTTTCTGTAAAATAAGTAGTTCTGAAGAACAAAATAGTCTGCTTTTAGCTGATGCATTCACATATCACAGCAGGCCTTCAGAAGAGGCCTTCTCTTCTTTGGAAGAAAAGCAGTAATGTCTCTTTCAAGACAGTGTCTTCTGCCCATGGCTTTTATTCTATTTATTTATGTATTTGATTTTTACCCCACCCTCCCCGTTGAGGCAGGCTCAGGGCGGCTTACAAAGGATAGCAATAAATAGAACAACAATATAAATATCAATATAAAACACACAACATAGTTATTAAAGCCATTTACATAACATTGACGGTATAGCTGTGGTAAAGTGCATATGAGAACATACATTCAGCGGTAAGTTCCACTATCAGCGAGCTCAGGCTGGAAATAATATTGGCACAGGGCATAGATGATGAAATGCAGCTCCTTACCTAAATGCCTGGTGAAAGAGCTGCATTTTCGCAGCCCTGTAGAACTGGGAAAGGTCCCGCAGGGCCCTGATCTCTTCCGGAAGCTCATTCCACCAAGTTGGAGCTGCCAACTTTTGTAACTTTTGCAAGTAGTTACATTAAAAATACTTTTGAAAACTTGGACCCCTTTTAATGTATGACTGTATAAATCTCACTTTTAAATTCAAAATGTATTGGCTTTATCACTTTATTTCATTTATTTGTTATGTTGCCTGACAGACAGCCAACTCTTATGTTACTTCTCAAGCCATACAGCAAGTTTTATGTTGTTTTCCTGCCAGTATGTGCATATTTTTTTCACATTTTTAGTCACAGTGTTGAATTTTTGGTAAGTGTAACATGGCTTGTTCACAGGAGTGCTATAGGAAAATATGGAGATTTTAGTATATGTGAGGTGGATAGACAGTGAAGATACGGCAAAGCCCTATTGGACTGCTCTTGGGTATATGCACTGTTCAACTGTAAATAGCAGTGCATTTTAAGAGCACAGTTATGCTTACTGATTTTATACCCTCCAAAAACTATCTAGGTTATAAAAACCAGGCTTTCTCACTCACAGAGAATCCCTGTTCACATGTTACAGTAAACACACATACACCCTGCACGTACAAGCGTACATCTGTCTGTAAGAGGATCGATGCATGTTCACTTTGCAACTGAAAACAGGGACTGGTATCTGGATAAACATGGGGACTATATCATAGATCCCACTGTACATGCATTGAATGTAATGTGAGAATTACTCAATGTACATATTTTTAAAGGAATGGTACATTATATACAGAGTGCTTGTGTGTTCACTGGTGAACAGGGCTCTTGTGTTTCAAACCTGTCATTTCTTCTGGTAGCAAATATAGGTTGAATCCAAAAACAATGTGAGAAGATCTGTGCTACAGGAATGGATCTTAGCTACCACCTCTGTGTGAAGAATCTCACCTTGGCACGAGAACTTCTGCCATTCGAGCAAAAGGGTGAGCGTCTGAACCTTACGAAGTTGGACTTTTTCAGCCTCAGAACGATACCGGAGAGCCCAGCTGGCTCTCTCTGCGTATTTATTGGAGAAAAATCTCCCCTGGCAGTGTTCTTTTCACAGCTGCCTTAGGTCATAATTTTTCTCCAATCCATTCCTCACCGGCTGTTGTCAACTTTTCTTTATTTAGAATCAACTTTACCACCCTCTTGCTAAAAGAGCCGCCTTCCTTTTGTTCTCCCGTTTTTCCTGCCTCCCTCCCCTCTTCTTGCCCTTTGCAGTCGCTCTCTCCTAAGGTGATCATCCTGGGCGCCCTCTTCTGACTTCGAGCTCTCCCCTCTTCCTGCGTTCACTGCTTTTCTGTCTCCTGCGTACTCTCGCCCTCCCCTGCCAGAGAAGACTTGCCACTGCTCAGGGAAGGCTGACACTCTGTCACACTGCAATCCCCAGGACCCCAAAAACCAATCTTGGCTGTCAGGAGACCCCAGGAATACTGTGGAATACAGTACGGGGTACTGCAGTGGGAAGGGGTAGACACTGCACAGGTGAAATTTCCCTTCTCCTTGGGCAACATGGGCTTGGATCCAACAATTTTATAAAGTCCCTTTTTTAAGAATTTAGTTTTTACTGTATATAAGAAAAAGCCTTTGAACCTTGTCAATCCTTCACAGAAATTCTTTGGCACGGATGCCTAGTATTACTATAGAAGTCCAATGAGTTGTTTGGAACTTCCACAGAGCTAGTACACTATTGAGATAGAAATGTGCTGTTGAGGAATGATCAAGTGTAGCTGAAATGTTTTTGTGTGTGTATTTATTACCCCTTTTCACTGATATGTCAATAAGCTTTGCACAATCACTGGTTTGTCAACAGTCTGTATGTGAACATGTATGTATATCTTCAGTTTAATAATCCTTACAAAGAAAACATTCATCATAATGCAACTCAGTGCAATATTGGCAGGGATATTCTAAAACCCAAGTGATTGTCAAAAAAATTCTGTCAGTCTCCTTGAACTCCGAGTGTTATACCAGAAATGTGCTGTCACTTCACTCGTTTTCCAAAGACACCACTGTCTGAGCCTCTCATTTTCTTAGAAATCTCCTTTGACAGATCTCCCCATTAAGAAGTCAGCCTTAGTTTACTGAAATGAAAGGAAAAGACTGAACTTCTGTGCAGTTGGAGAATCGTTCTTTTCATTTGCCACCCACCCAGTACTTCTGTATCTCAGGGGAATAAAATAGATATGAAGTTACAGAGCCAATGTTTCAAGCACTAGAAACAGTCTGCCAGTTATGTTCTGGCAGAGGATGAAATTAGGCTAGTGGAAAAAGACATCTGGCCACACATACAAAAAAAAATGGATTGTGGATGGAATTAATTATCTACCAGAACAATGCTTCTTTTTTGGGTTTTGAAAAATTAATTTTAATAGCTGAACTGCAACTGGTAAAATATTTAGCACCCCAAATAGTGTGAGCACCTTAAATGGCTACCAAAAAAAATTTGGGTTGCCAGAACATGGGCAATCCCACCCTGGTTCCAAGCACAGAAGAATTGAACCTGACCATTCTGGCCATGTTTGGAGGCCCTACTTCTGAGGCAGGACAGAGGATAACCCAAGAAAGGGCCTTCTCGGGTGTGGTGCCAAAACTTTGGAACTCCCTCCCTAGTGAGATTTGACTGTTTCCCACCAGTGGGTGAAGAATTTTTGTTTGGTTGGTTGGTTGGTTTGGATATTCCCTCATTAACTCTTGGTTTGTGTGTTTATATGTTTCATTTGTTTTAAATTATACATATATATAAAATTTTAAACACTGTGTTTAATGTCTGAAATGTAAGTAATGTTTGAAATGGTCTGATGTCTGTTGCCCTGGTGACCCTATACTGGGTGGAAAGGTGGCATCACGACCGGCCCATTATTGTTGAATTTTAGACTGTCGCCTAGGGTGACAGCTTGACGAGGGCGCCATTCTGGCCAGCCTCGTCCCCTCCTCGCCCCGTACAGGAAGCCTCCCTTGCCGGCCTCTTGCTCTGTCCCCGGCAAGAGACTCCCCTCTTTGCAGCCTCCCAGACAGAAAAAGGAGGAGGCGGGAGGGGGGGACAGGCGCGGGGAATAGCCCGGGATGAAGGGAAAGTGCCGCTCGCCCTCTGCTGCTGCTGCGGTCTCTTTGGAGCCCCTTTTGCAGCCCCTCCCCCTCCCCTTGAGCGATCCCACCCCCCTTGCATTTGCAGCTTGTCCCTTCGACCCGCCCACTACGGCTCTGGCTCCGGCACCTGGCCCGCCCCGCTTCAGAGGGGTGCACCAGAATGTATCCTTGCCTAGTGGGCAAAAAAAACTGGGGCTGTCACTGGGTGGCATAGAAATGTTTTAAATAAAATGAGTAACTACAAAGCTAGAGCCAGTTTGGTGCCGTGGTTAAGTGCATGGACTCTAATCTGGGAGAACCGGGTTTGATTCCCCACTCCTCCACTTGTACCTGCTGGATGACCTTGGGCAAGCCATAGTTCTGGCACAGCTGTTCTTGAAAAAGAGCAGCTTCTGTCAGAGCTCTCTCAGCCCCACCTCAGGGTGTCTTTTGTGGGGAGGGGAAGGGAAAGGAGTTTGTAAGCCTCTCTGAGACTCCTTTGGGTAGTGAAGGGCGAGGTATAAACCCAATCTCTTCTTCTTCTTGTCTCCATACCTAAGCTGTGCTGAGAGATGCTGCCAATCAAGAGGGTTCCTCTTCCATTTCATCTGAAAAAGTTACAAGCAAAAATATGTTTCTCATTAAAACCAAAGGGAAAGAAAATACAAATAACAAAATGAATGGAACAACTTCCAGTGCTGGATGAACCACCACTTACGGTGCTCCAAGCACTTTTTCAGAGCTGGTAACAGAGTCCTCTTTGTCTTCAGGTGGTTGCCTTGCTTGGAGGGCCAGCACAGCTGAGCTGGCAGATCAGAGTAAAAGGAAGGGAGCAGGAGTCCTGTGGCATATTTAAGGTGCCCGAGCTATGGCACAGTGCCACTATGGGCCCCCGGGCAAGCAGGAAGAAGGTGCGAGTGAATGTGGAGCTCCTCTCTAAACAGGAGAGGACAAATAGCCATGCAGGTTGGGAAGGGAAAGGAAAGGGAGCAGAATAGTCCCCTCTTCCTTAAGTGCATCTCCATTGGCACAGATGGATGAGGAGTGGTTGTGCCCTTCCCCTCTGCACTGCAGCCCCCTGGAGGAGAAATGGAAAAAATGTGTGCTTGTTCAGCAGATAGCATATGGCATGCTGATTATTTGGGTTCTCAGGAAAACAACCCACCCAGAATAATGGTTCCCTTGTCACCATCTCTCAGCAGGCCTGATTTCCAAGGAGCAAAATCATAGTCCAGTATCAGTTGGCACAGGATGCCTAGGCAGAAATGGCACCCAACATTTTTCTTCTGCTTTGTGGCCCTTTTGGAAAAGGAGATAAAGCTATTTTACCTTGTGGATCCATTTAGACAGACCCCAAAACCTGGGTTGAGAAGGTTAATTGAGAAGCCTGAATGTCTCTCCATGCACCTTTCCCAACTCTGAAGGCAGACCTGGATCAGATGGGGGCAAGATGGTGCAAATGTATTATGCGAGTCCACAGCTTGACTCCCTGGTGTTACTTTTCTTCTCGGAACTCATAACATGACTAATATGTTTCATTATTGACATCATTATTAATTCCCAGTATTCTTTTAGGAATTATTATTTCTGATGCAGAGCAAGTGATTCCATTTCCCCAAACCTCAAAGCATGACACCTCTTGCATTTTAGTGATCATTCAGTTATCTCACTGAAATGTTTAATTATGATACATGTTCTTTATGAAAATGTATGGGGATGACAAATCCGGGAGCAAAAATCTAAGGAATAAACATCTCAGTAATCTTTGGAACTTTTTTCCTTTTTATGAGAAAAGTTCTGCTCCCTGCACACTTCAGCTTCCTGACTTGGGTGGCTTTTTGTCCGCACAGATAAAAGAATACTTCTTCCAGGGATTGAAAGGGTTTGTTGGAGAGGGGAATGTGGGGGAAATCTGTGTGCCTTCCTCTGGTGGGATATAAGCTCATGTGCTCCTTGAACAGGAGATAACATATATTTTATTTATTTTGATATTTCTATGTCACCTTGAGCAGTTCAGGGTACAATATTTGCAGGTATCCCATTTTATCCTCCAGACATCCTTGGCAAGGGTGAGAGAAAGGTGGTTTGTCAAGTGCATTCAAATGAACTGTGTGGCTAAAAAAAGGTTTGAACACCAAAGCCCATTCAGTTTCCATTCAGAAGGGTTTATGCAGAAGACCTTGGTGGAAGCTCAACATGTGTTACACTAAGCTGGAAAAATAGCTGGGTAAATGGACATGAGGAAAGTAGTAAGAAATCATTGTAAATGATGTTGAGGAAACAAATGTTAATTTAATATTTTATAGCTTCTGTAAATCGACTTTGGGAAGGAAATGCCAGATAAATTTTTAATAGAAAGATAAATAATACATTTGATAAATTATACATACAGAAATATTACCCAAAATATTAAATATTGATCTTATATACATTCTTTAGATTACTTATTAATCATAGTCCCCAAGTACAATTTGCAAGATTGAGAGTGTTCTTTCTATGGAATGCTTTCTATGGAATTCCTAAAATGATGAAACATGAGGATTGATCTGTTCGTGCTTCAGTGATTTCAAGACTGCTATTGTGCAGCTCATTTTTAAAAACATTCAGTTGTACCCTATGGGTTTGCCACTGGTGCAAGAGGACGGAGGGGCCATATTTCACTCTCAAAACAGCAATGCCAAGGATTGTGGGAACCACATGGATAAAAATGATACATGGGACAGCTTCCACCGTGGACGGTAACAAAGCGCTTCTGTTTTGTACCAGCAGGAAAACTGGTATGATCTAATCCATTTTCTTTTAGTTCACCAGTCTCAACTAGTCCTGTGTGAAGCAGGTTTCTTTCTTTTCCTGAATAACCATGTATAGTGAAGCCCAGAGGTCATTTCGGGGGGGATCGCGGGGGATCGCAGTTCCCCCGGGTGAGGTACGGGGGCAGGGCACATGATGAAGCCCCACCCCCTGCTTCCGGCTGCCCCGCTTCTGGCCCTCATTCAGCCAGGAGGAGGCAGGAGAAGAGGGAGGGTAAGTTGCTTCCTCCCTGCCTCTCCCCACCCCTGCCTGCCTGGGACCAGGGAGGGCCTTTGCGGGGCTTCCTTGCACTCCTGCCGGCCTTGCACGTTCACTGCCGGGTCCCTCATGGGGCTCGGCAGTGGAGCTGAAAGGCCAGCGGCGGCAGCCGGGCCTGTTGGGGGCGGGGTGTGTGGCCTTATGACACACTTTTGGTGATGTCAGGGGGTGTGGCCTTATGACACACTTCTGGTGATGTCAGGGTGTGTGGCATATGCTAATGAATTATGCTAAT
>NW_015165280.1:486036-489458 GCF_001447785.1 Gekko japonicus
GCGGCGGCGGCCGGGACCATTGGGGGTGGGGTGTGTGGCCTTATGACACACGTCCGGTGATGTCAGGGGGTGTAGCCTTATGACACACTTCCAGTGATGTCAGGGGGTGTTTCATATGCTAATGAGTTATGCTAATGAGTTCCCCTAGCTCTTTTTCTACGAAACGACCCCTGGTGAAGCCATATTGAGGCCGGCGGCGGCGGCCGGGACCATTGGGGGTGGGGTGTGTGGCCTTATGACACACGTCCGGTGATGTCAGGGGGTGTAGCCTTATGACACACTTCCAGTGATGTCAGGGGGTGTTTCATATGCTAATGAGTTATGCTAATGAGTTCCCCTAGCTCTTTTTCTACGAAACGACCCCTGGTGAAGCCATATTGAATTCTCATTGATATTTGCATTAATGCTTTTAATTATCAGATCCAATAGTGGACATTTGGGGTTTGACCTTAAAAATTATCACTTCAGTAGTATGAAGCATTGAACATACATCTTTTTATGCTTTCTACTCATATCAGAAATGGTTTATCTAATGAAGAATCACAAGGTGTAGACAAGTTTTGAATACAATTCTAAATAGAATTACATCTATTTGAAGCCTTTGGGCTTAGAAAGGTATAACAAGTTGGTAAAACGTGGTTTGGATGCTATCACTGTTAGGTGGATTTGTAATTGGTTGACAGATCGCACCCAAGGAGTGCTCTGTCCGGGACCCTACATTGTTCAGCATCTTCATAAATGACTTGGATGAAAGAATAGAGGGAATGCTATTAAATTTGCAGATGGTACTAAATTGGGAGGGATAGCAAATACATTGGAAAACCGAATCAAGATACAGGATGATCTTGACAGGCTGGAAAACAGGGCTAAAACTAACAAAATGAATTTAACAGAGATACATGTGAAGTTCTGCGTTTAGGTAGGAAAAATCAAATTCATAATTATAGGATAGGAGAGACTTGTCTTGGCAGTAGTACATGCAGCTAACAACTTTTTGCTCGGGGGTGGGGGAATGATTTCCTCAGGGGTCCTGCCATTATATGTCTGTGTGGTACTGCCATGCCATGCTCATACTTCTAAATAATAACTAAATAATAAATACAAGTAGTTTATTGCACAAACATTTTTCAGGTTTATTATTTATTATTACAGTAATAGTCAACGTGATTGGGAATGAAATTTTTCTAAGAATGTATCCATATTGATTTGATTTGTGAGGGATTTCTCATAACCAAGCAGCACTAAACTGTTTTTCAAGAGATGGTACATAGTCAGCCTCTGTGGCTCTAAAACATGAGCAAGGCAGGAGAATGCCGACTCGCACGTAGCGGTGGAGGCCCCAAAAGTCACAGCAGCTGTAAGGACTCTGTATACGTTGGGGAATGCACCTTTATAGGAAAGTAGCACAGCAAGAGCATTATGGATGCTGTTCTCTTTTTTCAGTTGTGGATTTGTTGGTGATATGTTCCTTTTAATGAGATCTGCTTCTGCAGCAAAGTTATCCTCATTAACATGTACTAATTGTAGGATAGGCTTTACTGCTTCCAACTCTAAAAAGGAATCTGAATTGGGAATCAGTGAGTCCAAAGCAGATAGGTATTCCACATTGCGACTAGAAAACTGAGTTTCAGCTTCTGAAATGGAATACTCATGCACCGATTTTGCACATGGAACTTACCCCTGGTTTTCAGTGGGGCATTTTGCCCCGGAACATTCTAGTCAATTTCCCACTAAGCTGTTGCTGCGCAGTCTGCCCCGCACCCACTCCTGGGGTTTGATCTTCACACTACAGCCTTATCTCCTCCTCCTACGACTCCTCGCCGGCCAAACCCCTCCCCTCCCCTCTTTTTTCCTTTTTAAAAAATGCATGTGCAATTGCATTACATCGGTATTTCACAATTAAGGAAAGGACCAGGCATCACATGGTGCATTGCCATTTTCTGATTGGGCATCTTTGTTATTTGTGCCAGGAATTTTGAGAAACAGTTCTTGGGATTCTCCATTTTGAACATATCATTCCACCTACTTTCTGCCATGATGGAGAATTGTCAGGTGAGAGCACTTGCTTACATCAGCTCAGTGCTTGAATTGATATTACTGTGTCTACATTCCACAAGGAATTTCTTGAATGCTTTTTTCAAGCGATCCAGAAGGTGAAGGTGCCTTCTCCGTGGTCCCTGCTTTTCATCCCCCTCAATGACAAACTCTATGCTGAGCACCCCTGCTCTTTACTCCTGCTGCAGGCGCCAAAGGTGGCATGCGCGTGCAGGTTTGCGTTTTAAATGGCGCTACTGGGTATACCCAACAAGCAGTGACTGGTGGGAGAATTTCATGCTTGGTGTGTGGAGTGATGAGCAGTGGTTGAAGAATTTCAGGATGACCCATGCAACATTCATGGAAATTGTGTTGGTCTTAACTCCCCCGCTGGAGCTCCAAACCACGAAGATGCGGTCGCCTTTTCCCCCCATGAAATGTGTGGCTGCTGCAATTTTGTACTTGGCAAACACAAACATGTATTTATTTATTTTATTTTATTTATACCCTGCCCTCCCCGCAAGCGGGCTCAGGGCGGCTTACAACAATATGGCACACAGTGCAATAAAACACAATAAAACAATTTAAAACAGTTAATACATGGGCCACGCCCAAGGATCCCGCGTGACTAACCCTCTCTCCATATTGCACATGCCCTTTCATTCCAAGGGAGGTTACAGTGGCCTCCTGATATTATCTGCCACTTAGCCTCCGGCGGTGCTGCTAAATGATCCCCATTGGTGGTAGTGGTAGTGGCGGCGGCTCCTATTCGAAAGCCTGGCAGAAGAGCTCCGTCTTGCAGGCCCTGCGGAACTGCAATAGGTACCGCAGGGCCCTGATCTCCTCCGGGAGCTCATTCCACCAGATAGGAGCCGCCACCGAGA
Source organism: Gekko japonicus (assembly GCF_001447785.1). Taxonomy (NCBI): domain Eukaryota; kingdom Metazoa; phylum Chordata; class Lepidosauria; order Squamata; family Gekkonidae; genus Gekko; species Gekko japonicus. The sequence goes on from NW_015165280.1 coordinate 488,955, forward strand.
AGGACCTGGCCCTAGTGGCCACAAGCCTGGCCGAAGTGCTCTTTGGGACCTATGTGGGGCAAGGCGGTCCCTCAGGTATGCTGGACCCTGGCCATGTAGGGCTTTAAAGGTAAGCACCAGCACTTTGAAGCGAATCCGGTATGCTATAGGCAGCCAGTGCAGCGCTTTGAGCACAGGCTGGATGTGATCCCATTTAGAGACACCAGCAACCAGCCTGGCCGCCGCATTCTGCACCAGCTGCAGCCTCCGAATCAGCGACAAAGGCAGCCCCATGTAGAGAGCATTGCAGTAGTCTAGCCTTGAGGTGACCGTCGCGTGGATCACTGTGGCTAGGTCTTCGCGGCTGAGAAAGGGGACCAACTGCCGCACCAGCCATCCGAATCAGCGACAAAGGCAGCCCCATGTAGAGAGCATTGCAGTAGTCTAGCCTTGAGGTGACCGTCGCGTGGATCACTGTGGCTAGGTCTTCGCGGCTGAGAAAGGGGACCAACTGCCGCACCAGCC
>NW_015165280.1:492997-500540 GCF_001447785.1 Gekko japonicus
ACTCTAAGCCATTCACGTTCAGTGTCAGCACCTTCAGACTTTCAACCATACTCTTTTACTCTAAGCTTTCCTCCTCCCCCACGCTGAGAGTTAATTTTTATTCTGTTTACCCTGCTCCCCTTTCCTCCCCTCTCCCGTTCTTCCAACCACCACCTTCCCCCTTGTGTAGAGCTCTTGTTTGAGGAGGAATAAATCATCCTCTCTCTACATCTTCAGGTGTATGCACCTCCCCCCTCCGATACATTTAACTCTTTCGCATTACTAATGACCTTTTATTTAATGGATACTTCCCTTAATTTTCTGCCTCTATGAGAATGTCCTTGGCCTCTTGTCCTGGTGCATGGAGGACCCTTCTTCCTCGACCTCTGTTACTGCCATTTCTTCCATCTCTGTTTGATCTTCCAGGTTTCTTGTATCATCCCAACTTTTCCAGTAGTTTTGCTGCTTTTTGTGGATCTCTCGCAATTAATCTCTTTCCACCTCTTTGAAGATGACTATAGAGGCTGGGTACGCCCAGCTGAATTGTATTTTACTTTTGTAAAGTTGCTGAGCATATGGCTTCATTAATCTTTTTTTGTCTCAATGTGTCCTGGCAAAAGTCTTGCCTGACATAAGCCTTCTTCCCTTTGTAGTTCATTCCTTTAATTTTTTTAAAGGCTAAAAATATCTGTTTTTTTTTCCTTTGCAAATTTTACTATAACTGGGTATGGTTCTCTCCCCCCCCCTCTCTTAGTCTGCAGCCTATGTACACTTTCTATTTGGTCTTCTTCCAGGTCTATCCCTTGTTCAGATATCCATTCCACAGTACATTGTTCCAGGTTCTTTTGCTCTACATCCTCTGAAATCCCATATATGATCAAATTTGTACGTCTGCTTCTATCTGACAGTTCTGCATTCTGTTTCTTCAGTTGGGTAATTTGTTCCTTATTGTCTTGAGCCATTTTTTTTGCTTGCACAGCTATTGCCTTAACTCCTTTAATCTCTGCCCCTATCTGTTTCACCTCCTGTTTTACTTCTCCAGTGTCCTTTGTTATTGTTTCCTGTGAGGCTAACATTAGAGCCTGAAACTGGGCAATTTGCTCAGCCAGTGCTTTTACTGTAGTCACCATTTTCAATTAATTTGCTAACTGCAGCCTCTCTATCTATAAAAGTTGATAACTGTCTTCTTACCCGGCTGAGCCACGAATTCCTCGGCTCTCCTTGTTGCCTTAGACACTACTCAGACTGTTCCCTGGCAGTTTGGTGAAATTTATCGCCTTCTTTTAGGTCATAAATCTTTCATCTGTTCAGAGCAGAGGAACGACAGTGTCTACTTCTCAGAGCATGCGCACACACACACCATCTGAAAGTTACCTCAAACCCTGTGGTGACAAGTGAAAAAAAGTAACACTTACAAAGACACGTCTAAGAAATAAAGATAACAAAAAAAGTTTTAAAATAATTAACATGAGGGAGCACCCTGAGCACAACGTTAACACTGAGGAACACCATGGAACTGAAATGCTGCCCTGAACTCAATTTTGAAACTTAGGGGAAAAGGTAGTGCGCGTGCAGGAAGACATTCAACGTCATGGCATGATAAGTTGCTATGGCTCAAAAACCACACGTTTCCTGCCTACGCATGCCCTTTTTGTTCCCCTTCCAGCAGACCTGTTATTCTCATCACTGTTTGGTTGATTAGAGAGAAGGCTCTGACTTTCCTGAGGTGTGTCCTCCACCAGGACCTCAGGATGAGGCTCAGATGCAGTGGTGGGCGTCATGCGCTTGCCAACACATCAACCCTTAGATCCAGGTTTCCCAGGGGCATTTGCCGGGGAACAAGTACAGGGATGATCTTTGTGCCCAGACAGTTACTGTGTACCTGATAATACATCACCCAGATGCCTTAGAGCATCGACCACCAAGGTTAAGGTTTCGCTGCACTGTTTCCTGCAGTGCCCGTCTGTCACGCTCCCCTTCCTCCAGCATTGCATGGTATTTACGTTCCTCAAGCTCCTTCCATCCTTCAAAACACCACATTGTTTCCATGTGTTCAGACGTTCCCTGCTCAGTCATCTTGATCACCACATCATTCAGCATTTCCACTCACCTTTGCCTATTGGCCTCATCTGCACGCCGAGCCTCCTTGTTTGCCTGTTCCCTGTCAGTTGCTCTGTCCTTGTCAGCACCTGCATCTGTGAAATTGATGAGGAGAAAGGAAAGGTCAGAAATGCACCCTCTGATTGTGTTTATCACTTCTATTAATTTCACCCTCAAAGGCAAATCTCATTGAACACCAAAAGTGCTGCTGTTCTTTGAAAAGTCCACCACTCACAGGTGGCCACTCAGAATTAACCATCAATGCGGTGTTCCGCCTAAATTGCAAAGCTCCTACCTGTCTTCTGTGATGGCAGCTCTTCCTGACCAAAGTCATCATTCTCTTCATCACAGTCATCCACATTTGTCACTCTCAAATGGGAGTTACCTATTTAGGTTCAGAGACAGCATGGTTAACATGTGAAACAGACTTATTCAGGAGAGCATTTTTGTAAAGGCGATAGAGGCTACATCACAACAGGCTGGCCCAGGAAAATGTTGTGTGTTTCTAATGATGCACAATCATGCTGTGTTTAATACTTATGCTTTGTCCAGCCAACAGCTCCATTTCAAATTTCTGCAACTCCTAGTCCCATGACATTGCTTATCAGATGTATCATCCAATTGACTGAACTGATGCACTTCATTATCACTGCGTTTCCGCACTGACAAAACACTACACACCATGGCTTCATTTCCTGTAAGCACTTTCAAAAATTGGTTGTGCACCTTTAGCAATTAGCAGCATGATGTTTCAATACAGTATTGAATCAAAGTCCACCCAGATTTCCCACAAACTGTGTATACAGCTACAAGGCCAGAGGATAACATTATGCAGAAGTAAGAAGGGCTCATTACAAAGGTGGAACATTGAATGGGGGCTTGGATGTGCTGCTTTAAAGCATGCAGCAAGGCCACTCCTGCACACTTTAAATGTTACAGAGAAGGTTCTGCCATTTCCCCCCCTAACATTCCCAGTACACAAACAGTGAGGGGGGGGTGGGGACCTGGGTGGATGTGGAGCACATAGAAGCAGACATCATACCCCTCAGAAAAAGAGAACATCATTAAACCGGATACTGTTGATTGTGGTTTGAGGAGTATCAAGGGAGAGGGCCATGTAATTTATCAAACTAGCACCAACATTGTTATAATGCTAGAAGACATTTAAATATTAAAGGAAAATCCCTAATCGCGGGACAGGAGCGCTAGCCAAGGATAACCACATGCATAGTCCCTCACATGCACAGAAACAAATGAATAGAGTGAACGGAAAGTAGTGTCGGTGAAGTACTCACCCCTTCCTGTAGGAACACCTGGTGAGGTCTCGCTCGTTCCGGAATCCTGATCTTGCAATTCAGTGAAAGTTTCAGGGCAGCTACCTCTGGAGCCTGGAAGTGTTACCGTTTGAATTTTAAAAAAAAAGTTTCCTTAAGATAAATTCCTCCCACAATCTGAAATAATGGCTCAGTACTCACTGGAACTAGACAGCGGGGTGGATGTCCTGAGGTCATCTGGGTTGATGGTTATGAGGTCAGAGTTGAACTGTTCCTCTGAGACTGGTCCTGGCAGATTTACTTTGTTGCTTTTATTTGGTTTATAGTACCTGATTTTGGAGCTCTTCTTTAGCTCTGGGGGAAGCACACTGCAGTCATCACAAAGTATGCAGTCCAGCAAATCAAAGTGAGCACACTTTGTTGGAGAATTCCCTGATTTCGCATTATGATTAACGACGCATCTGTAGTCCTGCCTCAGCACCTTAGATTTCGTCCTGCACCCTGCTGGAGATCTCTTGTGGCCCAAGGCATGCATCTGCCTAGAAATATCCTCAAAGACTTCTATGTTTTTATGGCTGGATGCAAGGGCATCTTGCACTTTGTCTTCTCCCCAGATCGCAATCAGATCTAAAGTCTCCCTTTCATGCCAGGATACACCCCTCACCCCAGAAGACTTCCCGCTGGATGATATGGCTGGACTCTCTCTTCAAAACAGAAGAACGCAAGGTCGCAATAATGGAGCCAATATGGACCTGAAGCGAATGGTGTTCGATGCTCTTCTTCATCCCACAATGCAATCCTTCCTTCCTTTCTTCCTGTTCAGTTTTTCCTGCCACTGATTCTGCAAAATGATTGGTCAGCAGGGTGGTCACGCCACACTGATTGGCCAGATGCACTCATCTTGCCTCAAAATGTCGGGCACATAGCCAGGCATAAAATGGTGGATTAGGTTTTTCACATCCGTGAGTTATAGCAATGCCACCACAGCAATGTAATTCTCAGGAAAAGGCTAAAGAAAGTTGTAACAAACTCCACTGCAACCCTCCCTCCAGCTCATGGTACCCTTGTTCGGGAGGAAATTATCACAGTTCTTGGCGGACATGCTTCTGAAAAACTTAAAAACAATATGGTAGAAATAATACATGGAACAATAATGTGCGCAGACCTACCCAAAACAGTTTAGGTAGAAGGGGGAAGTACCTGTAAGAAATTCTTGCTGGGCGGCATAATTTGCTGCCTCAACAGAACGTGACAAAGAAAGACCCGTCAGTAAAAAAATGTTTTTGGATCATGACACTAAACACCTAAAAATGATGCACAAAATGCTTAAAATGCTTAAAGAGCCATGTATTTATTGCTACTTCCGTGTACTGGCCGGCATCCATATTTCGTTGCCATGATGTTATGTTATAACGTCATCTTTTTTAAAAAAAGGAGAGGGTGGGCTAATGGACGTGGACAAAGGAGGGGGGAGGAGGGTACGTTTAGATTCCCTGCGAGGCAACAGGAAACTTCTGGGGAATCAAGGATCAAGCTGACCCGGGGCAAATCGGGGGACGATCCGGATCAAAAGGTGGCAGTGGGTCAAATGGTGTGAAATTGACCAAAAACACCGGAGGGAAACTAGAAGCGAGCCCGGGACAAAGAAATCGGTCATGGACTTCAACAAAAACCTGTTTTATGTACATATGCGGGGGCATATTGCGGCTGGTTCCAGCACTTCCTTCTGCAATGAAATCCTGGAAATGTTTCTCCTTCCTTTTTCTTTTGACTCCCCTTTCCACTGTATCAACAGCTATTTTATTCTCTTCACATATTGCAGCTGTTTTCCCCATAAGCTCTTCAAAGAGAATGTCTGCTTTACTTCTTCTGTCTTTGAGGACAGAAATACAAGCATTCACCACTTCAGCAGCTTTTCCTAAGTGCATGTCTTTGTCTTGCAGTGCTGCATTACCTGGCTCAAATATAGACAACACTTCTTTCATTAGAAGTGCTAAGAAAGCAAACCTCAAATTTGCACATGTTGCATATAGACCTGTTGCCTCCAATCACAATTCAGTGCAAGCTGCAGCTTCCCCTTCAGGATCTGCTAGGTTATGGAGCACTAACAGCACCTCTCTGGTGTTATTACTTATGGCGCTTGCTGTTGCCAAATGTCCAGTCCACCTATGTTCTAAGAGTCTCTTGAGCTGAGAACCAGAATACAGTTGGTTCATTTGATGCTTTCTGGTGAAGTTGTATAAACTATTACATGTGTCAAAAAACTGCTTTACAGTTAATATTTTTGAGCATGCATTGACAATCACAGGATGCAATTGGTGATTGTAGCAGTGTATCTTTTACCAAGTTTTACCAAGTTTCTCTTGAATTTTTTTTTGAACTCCACCAGACCTGCCTGTCATAACACTAGCACCATCATAACACTGTGCTAATAGCTGCTTCAGATTAAACCCACAATCAGGAAGAACTTTAAGCAGGAGATCAGATATGTAGTCTGCTGTTAACTGTGAAGGTTCATACAAACCAAGAAGATGTTCAGCTGGTCTTCCATCTTTTACAAATCTGACAACTGATAAATTTTCAGCACCACTTGCATCCCATCAGCTTACCCGCAGAGGAAATCCACTTCACTGGTTCTGTAAAGGGAAGCAATTTGTTCTACCACCATTGATCCAAGGATAGAGATTACTTCATTTTGAATCTCTGGGGATGTATAAGAAGCATAAGCGGGTATATTCGGAACGATTGCTTTGAGTTTTTCATCTTTCTTTATGGTATAAAGAAAGAGGGCCATGAACAGTCCATCAGGGCTGGTTTTCTCCTGTTCAGCTTTCTCACTAATTGAGCCATGGCCCTCACTACCACGGAAAGACAGTTCATTTAGAGCAAGGAACTGGATGGTTTCTGCTATGCTCTTTACATAATACCAATTCCTCATGATCTGTTCTGGCCCCAACATTTTTTAAAAAATTATATTTTATTATTTTCCACATAACATGTTTACAACAAAGTTTTTTTCTTCACAGTCCCAATCATTTATTCAAGTAAATCAAGGCCAAACATAGCAAAGTGTAGGCATAGACTTAAAGGAACCAGTCTTCACCATGGACAATTATATGTTGCAATGTCTAGAATAAAATGCTTTGAAAAATTAAAAATACAAGTTTTTTACCACTCCAATCCAAGGATACTTCAGAAATGAAGAAGGAACACTTACATCTAATGTGGTATTCAAATAAATACTTTAGTTAAAAGCAACAATAACAAATATTACAAACAACAGAAGAATACGGAAATGAAAAATGTGACATTTAGAATTAACAGATATAGTAACACACAAAACCCACAAGGAAACAAACAAACAAAAAGAATTAATGCTTTGCATACATTTTTGTACTGTATTGAGGAGGTCTCTTCACAAGGAGTATATACTTTTAGTAACTACAAATCCTGCACTGCAGTTTCAAAGAAATGCAATTACAGCTTCAAACTAACTACAATGCATTACTCAGCATTTTGTTGTTGCTCCCCACTTGTTTTATTTTATTTTAATTTCAAAGAAAAAAATTCTACAAGAACAACAGCAACAAATAAGGAATAAAAGCACCTTACTTAACAAAATGACATTGCTTTTGCATTACAGGTTTGCAAACTGATTCAGTTTGCTTCAGATATTTCCCATTCCTCAAATCAGTCAATTTATCAGTTGATAAATCTCCAGACATTTTTGTGCCCATTCTTGAATTGACAGGCCTGTTTCTCGATTCCATTGTTTCACAAACACAATCTTAGCTGTACAACAAAGATATCATACAATTTTGGAATAGTATACAAGTTATTCCTTCCTGTTATACTCTATGGCACTGCCAGTGACTACTTAATATAAATAAAATTGTTTTCTTATCCACTGCCAGTGATTGCTTGTTAAACAATTACTATCATATCCTTGAACTCCTAGACAAATAATACACAATTTAATAAACAGATAACTAATAATTATTATTTTATTTTGGTGAGGCTTCTACCATGAATCTCAAGCTGTTTCTCATCTATAAATCTAATAGCCAAGTCGCCCCTGTGCGTGCGGATACCTAAATCCGCGCATCGGGGGCACCTGGGGGGGAGGGAGATTTTCATGCACACTTGGGGCAGTCTTCAGGTGTGCACAAAAATCTTAAAAGTTAAAAAAA
>NW_015165280.1:500728-507355 GCF_001447785.1 Gekko japonicus
CGGGGGGGAGGTGGGGGGAAGGAGATCGAGCGGGGGGGAGGAGACGGAGGACCCGGCGGGATGGGGGGAGCTTACCTGCTCCTGCTGGTTCCTCCTCCACCGGCTCAGTTTGGAGCCCCCCTGCCCCCCCGCCGCCGCCGCGAGTTTCGCGGGTCGTCTTTCTTGTAATGTTCTATTTTCTAAGTTTTATTTTTATTTATTTAATTTATTAATTAATTAAATTTATATCCCGCCCTCCCCAAATGGGCTCAGGGCGGCTAACAAAAGAGGCACATGCCAGATTGAACTGCTAAAAAAATTAATAAAACAATCCATCACAACAAAATGCTGGTGCTCTTGATATTGGTTCTTATCGGTCCAAGATGGGGTTCCGTTGACCAGCCTAACCCATCAGTATAATCTTTATTACTATCATTTAAAACAATATCTATTTCTTCATAGTGGAGTTCTTGGAGGTTGTCACCTCACTTTGGGACTTCGAAAAGCTCCAAAGGGGGTCTTTTCCCTGAGACCCGGCCCTGTGGGGGGTAGTGGGGGAGTTCCTCCCAAATGCCTTACCCACCCTGCTCTGATCATATAAATTTTAATCGTACTTTTCTCTCTCTGAGGGCTCTAAAATATTAATTTCCTATTTCTTTATAATCATCAGAAGATCTTGAGAATTCTTGTATAGTTCTTTAGGGCACACCTCTACTGAGTTTTATTATATAGCTTCTTTTTCTAAAGCTCTTAGTATATCTTCCCCAGATTTAACGTCATAAACAGTGAAGACTTTGCCTTGATGATTTACTAAGAGATGCCACAACAGGAGCCAGCGACAGCGAATAGCTCTTTCTACTAAACGTTGTGCAATTTGTTTCAGGTTCCGCTGAGCTGTTAAAATCTCTATATACTTGAACTCAAGTGTCTTCCAGTTGAAGCCCATTACTCTTCCTGGCAGCTTCTAGCATGATCTTCTTTGCTTTGATGTCAATTAGTTCAGCCACTATATCAGGGATCAAAGCAGGGGAGCCAAATTGTGGTAGATTCAAACAGTACGCTTAACTAATCAGTGGAGCAGGGAGTTGCAACAGAGTTTGGAGCCATTCATTTAAAGAGCTCGTGAGGTCTTTGTCCGTTGCAAAGTTTGGGGAAATTCCCCTAAGTTTGATTTTCCTTTCACGGGCTTTAATGTCCAGGAGTATAATTTTGCTTTTGTCCATGATTCAAAAGTCTTTAGTTCTTCTATTGCTTTTGTATTGATGGCTGCCTCAGTCAGTGCCTTGTCTGTTTTCTCTTTCAAGTCAGTTATATTCCGATTAATGGCATCAAGCTTTTGATGAATTGCGGTGATGACTTCCTTTAGTTCTTTTTTCATCTCTGTAAACATAGCTTGGATATCTTTTTTTGTTATTGAGTCCTCGCATTTTCTTTTGCCCGTTCAGGATGTTCCTTCTTCGTCTGTATCTGCTTCCAATGGAGGGGGGGACTCCTCCTCTGAAGTTTGCATTATTCTCTCTGTTTGTTGAGGTTCTTTGAGATTCCCCCCTCCTTTTGCTCCTCTCGGCTACCCCATTCCTCTCAACAAATGACTGTTATCTTTAGTGTGTTAATCTTATTTTGACATTTTTAGGAGCTCAGACATGCACAGGCTTGCAGTCACCAGAAACCCCCCTTCTGACCCCAACATAGTATGAATTTCTTTCCCTCTTTCTGACCGAGCCTTTCGTTCTTCCCATTGTGACATTGCCAGCATGTGGGATTTAGATGTACAATGTCTACTGAATCCCTTCTTGGACTCTAAAGCAGTCTTCCAGTTACAGAAACCAGAAACTACAAATGTAATATCCCCTTCACCTTCCTTGGTAAACTTTCTGCACGGAAAACAGAAAGCTTTGTCAGTTGAGACCGAGTATTCGAGCCAAGGATGGCCATCGTACCATCTGCTACTAAAATACGGCTCTCTGTTCCCAATTTTTGTTTTAGGGAAGTTTAGTAGCCCTGGCTTTTCTAGGGATTTTCTGCACCTAGATCTGGAGGGCAGGTTGGCTCTCTTCTCTGCATGAATGGTTGGGGTCCAGAAGGCAGCTGGGTCCCAGATAACTTTTGTCCACCTTTAATTACGAACCTGTCCATTTCCTGACAATAAATTATAGAAGTTGTTGGACTGTTGGCAAATGAGAACCCAACATGCAAGCCAGGGTATACATTTTTCAAAAAATGTTTCACCAAATCAATACAGCAGGAAAGGAGAATCAGTGGAAATAACCCCCCCCCCCAGTCTTATAGAAACAAATGTGTCTTTCCGTTTAATGCTGTAGAAAGACTTGCCAGCAAATGCATCACCTATTGACAGGCACAATGCCCAACATACCTAACTGAGCTGCAAATAATTGATCTTGCAGAGTTAGTCAAAATAGTCAGGCTGGTAGTTGTTCTTCAGGGTCTCTGGCAGAGATCTAAATACTAAACAACAACAAAAACCCCATAAACCAAGACACACAGAGTAAACTGCCTACTCAGACTGGAAGTGGCTCTAACTGCATCACCCACAGCCAGGGCTCATGAACTGGCCCTGTGTAAGGCTTAAGGCGAGCAAATAACCAGGGCAGCAGTATTAGGGGGTTCTACACACAAGACCAGAAAAAAACCCAAGGCAGTACTAAACAGTACTAAACACCATTATACCTAAAGCCAGTACTAAGTACCATTATACGCAATGTAAAGCACATTATCACACACACTAATTGATCTATATTCCTCATATATATTACTCTTAAAACTTTGTTAACTTAACTTTAACAGTTTAGTAACCTGACCAATTTACCAAGAACAAAATATGCAAGAGTTGTATATGTCTTTAAAATGGCCAGACTGATACAATTTTTTTTAAAAATGCATTTAATAAAGAAGTATAAGGAAGGAAAACAGAAGTAAAGGAGGCAGATTCAGTGGAAATATCCCCCCCAATCCACCTCCATCCTCACACAAACCAAAGTACTTAGAGCCAAATCAGCTTTGCAATTCCAACTACAGAAGCCCTGAACTGAAACAAGGGCCAAGCCAAGCCCCAGACCATGCCATGCTGGAAACAAGAGCAAGGGAGGCAGATTCAGTGGAAATACCCCCCCCAAATCCACCTCCATCCTCGCACAAATCAAAATACTGGAGATGGAGGATCGGGGGAGGGGCTCACAAAAACCATGGGGGGGGCAGGCCCCATGGGTCCTGCAATAGCTATGGGCCTGAGTACATGCAAAAAGATCTAGGGATGTTAGGAGACCATACACTGAATATGAGTTAGCAGTGTGATGCAGTAGCTACACAGCAAATACAATTTTGGGCTGCATCAACAGAAGTATAGCATCCAGATCACTTTCCTCTGGTTAGACCTTCCTTGGAGTACTGTGTTCAGTTTTGGGCACCACACTTTAAGAAGGATGTTGACAAGCTGCAACATGTCCAGAGGAGGGCAACGAAGATGGTGAGGGGAAAGGCTGAAGGAGGAAAGGTTGAAGGAGCTGGGAATGTTTAGCCTGGAGAGGAGATGACTGAGAGGTGATATGATAGCCATCTTCAAGTATTTGAAGGGCTGTCATATAGAGAATGGAGCAGACTTGTTTTCTGTGCGACCAGAACCAATGAACTGAAATTCAATCAAAATAATTTTTGGCTAAACATTAGGAAGAACTTCTTGACAAAGCACTTCCTCAGTAGAACAGGCTTCCATGGGAGATTGTGGGCTCTCCAGCTTTGGAGGTTTTTAAGCAGATGCTCGATGGCCATCTGATAGCAATGCTGATTGTGTGAACTTCGGCATATCATGAGAGGGAGGGCAGGAAGAGATAATGCTCAGCTCTCATGGCCCTTTCTTACGTACCCAGGGAAATGTCAATCATCACTTTGGAGTCAGGAAGGAATTTTCCTTCAGGCCACATTGGCCAGGGATCCTAGAGGTCCCTTGCCTTCCTCTGGGCATAGAGCGGGGACCACTGGAGGAGTGAGGGGTAGGATACTTGTGAATGTCTTGAATTATGCAGGGGGGTTCACTGAATGACTCTGGAGGTTCCTTCCATCTCTACGTTTCCATTTCTGCTTAGGACTGCACTGCTTCCCGCACCGAGATGATAGTGTGTCGTAGCTAACAACTTTTTTCTCAGGGGGCCCATGTTTTTCTCAGGGGGTCCCACAACACCAATATTGTCGAGCTGATGCCAACCTCCTGGCGGGGCCTGGAGGATTAAACAGGCCTCCTGCTGCTGTTGCTGCTGCGGAGGGGGCACTCGGGGCTCCCTGCTGCTCCGGCTGCTTATACCCAGGATAAAACTTTGTCTAAAAGGTGCCATGGGACTCAGACGTTGCTCTGCTGCTTCCGACCAGCACGGCTACCCCCACCTGGATCTACAGACTGAAAGAGGACCCCTCCCCTACCTTCTGTGCCTCTACCTGAGCAATGCGTGCGCGCACGTGCCACCCCGCTCCAGCTGTGATAGCGCAGTCACACATCTGGACTCTCCTGCGTGTTCCAGCCCACGCTGGGGAGCGGCGAAGATTAAACCTGCGGCATTTCTAAGCCCGCGACGCCATACCTCGCTCCCCTGCATTGAACAACTCCACCCGCTTTCCCCGAGGAGGGGGGCCTTCCAGAAAGGGGCGCAATGTGCAGGGAACCCAGGCGTCCGGGGTACCTCTTGGCAAGGGCGGTGGTGGCAGCTTTTATTTTTGGCGGCGCCCCGGAGATCGCTGGCCGAGGAAACGCCCTGGCCGAGGAAACACCCTATGTGGGAAAGCGGCCGCCGTTCCAGCGCGGGGAGGGTTAAAGGGGGTGGACAGGGGGGGGGGGGAGGGCATCCACCCGCTTTCCCCGAGGAGGGGGGCATTCCAGAAAGGGGCGCAATGTGCAGGGAACCCAGGCGTCCGGGGTACCTCTTGGCAAGGGCGGTGGTGGCAGCTTTTATTTTTGGCGGCGCCCCGGAGATCGCTGGCCGAGGAAACGCCCTGGCCGAGGAAACACCCTATGTGGGAAAGCGGCCGCCGTTCCAGCGCGGGGAAGGTTAAAGGGGGCGGACGGGGGGGGAGACGGCACGTCTCCCACCAACCGCAGGAGGGGATTCGAATTTGAAGCCAGATGCACAATAGATCGTGGAAGGCCCGCTTAATGCGGAGCGAGAGAGAGGGGAGGGGTATCGGAGGAGACTTCTCCGACGGCTCAGAATAAGAGCAGGAAACTCTTTCTCGGTCCTCCTTTTCCAGGCTTCTTACGGGCAAATCCAACCCCACGCAAGGAAGGGGAGAGGATAACCCCTTGAATGCTGGCTTCTCTGCTGCCAGATGCCTGCCAACCCCATCCCACATGCGTATGAATTTTTCCCATCCTTTACGACTTAAGCCCCATGCACAGCGTTACACGATACCAACGTCAGCTGCCCCTTGGAGCCCCTGACCAGATGGACGAAGGCACGGGTAGTTAAGAAGCAAAGAAATGAATGCGCACTCGGAAATTTCTCAGTGTCTTTACTTGGGCGGGCCCGAGGGGTCTCTCAGCGTGAGGGGGACAGACTCGGGGCCCAAAGACGGGGGTGGGGAAGGATTTAGAAGAGCGGCTTCCTTTCCCGGGTGGAAGGCCAGTGCTTCCCCGGACGCCGCGTTTCCTGCTCGGGGGCGCTGATTGGGCTGGCGGCGGTCCCACAGTGAGCAGAGGGAGGCAGGAAGCAGCAGCGGTGAGGGGAGCCGCGCGCAGGGTGGGACGCACCAAAACTTCCACAGGACCTTTGGGGACCTTGGCGGGAGGAGCTCCAAGCGCTGCCGCAGCTCCTCTCGCCGCTCGCTCTGCCGGCCCACCCGCCGCTCGTCCCCTCCCCCCGCTGCTCGCCCCCTCCCCACGGGCTGCACAGGAGCCGTCGGGGGAGGGGCCCCACAAAACGCATGGGGGGGCAGGCCCCCAGAGCCCCATGCAGGCTACGGGCCTGGTGTTCAGAGTTCCTGCAATGCAAAAAGCCTTCCAGCACACAGAAAACTTTAAAACAAGGCTAGCATAAAACCTTTCCTTCTGGTGTGCTAGCTTACACAACACACAATATAGCACGAAGGTCATTGTAGAAAGATGCATGTGCATTTCTTAAATAAATAAAAGCAACAGCACAGCTGAATCATTCTTTAAAAATCTCCGTAGTCAGTTTATCAGCAGTGTGGGATACACTGCATTGTATTCAGGATCGCATTGACTCTCACTGTGTAATCTGCCTTGAGTCTCAGTAAAGAAGGTGGGCAATAAATAAATAAATAAAACAAAAACAAATCACTTAGAGTAGTATCCTGTGAAGGGAATGCTCCAAACTGAAACCAAGGGTGCATCCACATATCTTTGGCTATTGTGCTGTGCTATAGCAATCACCTATGACTACATAGATGATTACATACATCTATCTACATAGGAAGCTCCAGTTGCGAATGATTTCTATAGCCCTCTGTCTGGATGCATCTGTAGGCTGAAATGATAACTTCGATCATATGAACATTCTGAATGTAGGAATTCTGTTACTAGCCGTGAAGCCTCCTTTACTTCTCCTCCCAAATTCCCTTTTAAAAATGACATGATCCAGGAGACCAGCAAAAATTAAAGCATTTCTGTGGGGGAAAATAATAAAT
>NW_015165280.1:507402-509657 GCF_001447785.1 Gekko japonicus
CAGCTGCAAATATTCTCAAGTGCAGCCTTCAGTAACAAGCTGGCAGGGACAGAGGATAAAATGGATTCCAGATTAATCAGGCAACAGAGCTGTTCTGCTAAATGAAAACGGGGGATGTAAATGCCATGAAAGCCACTTCAACAGAAAGGGCTGGATAGGGAGGGAAAGAAAACCAATTAAACTGAGATGTTTCTGTATTTCCCAAGGCACAATCGATTTTTTAAATATGTGGCTAAATCCTGTTCATCAAATGGATGAAAAAGTTATCCCATTGACCAAGGCAATAACAATACTTCAAGAAGAAACAGAAAATTGTTTGTGTCGGGGATGTCTTTAATAGACTTTTATTTCATGTCATTAACATTTGTCCAGTTGTAAATTTGCCTCAGGAGATAAGGGCTTGTTATTGGTATTTTTGAGTCTTTTTAAGACATTTCCCTTACTCATAGGGCCTGGTGGGAGCTGGTCCATGGGGTCGCGAAGAGTCGGACTCAACTGTGCGACTGAACAACAACAAGACATTTCCCTACTGCCCACAGCTCTACCCTTAAGTTAGGATAGAATTCTAAAAAGTGTATGCATTCTTCCTTAGAACATGGGCTGTTCTAATCCTTAAATTCTGGTTCCACTGTCCATTAGTCACAAACCAACATATTTAGCCATGTGTGGCCTTACTAAAACCAATTCTTCAGCATCCAAGTGACTGCTTGGAATGGCACAATGAGGAAGGCATCAGTGCACTGCCGGGGTTTGGCTGGTTTCTTGCTATCAGTTCTCCTTCTGTTCCCATCTCACCTGGGTCCAGCTCAAGTTTCTGCTGAGGGGATGGCTGTACCTTGAGATATTTATTTATTTATTTATTTAATTAATTTTTGAATGTATACCTTGCCCTCCCCGAAGGCTCAGGGCGGCTCACAGGGGGCAAAAATGCCCAAGTTAAAACATTAAAACAGTACAGAATAATATAAAAAATACAACAATACAATTTACTAAAATTTGCTTTACGGTGCTCTAAAATTATTTAACTATAAAAGTACAAGATGGAATTCTAAAATTATTAACCAACAACAGTAATAACAATAAATATAGCAGCAACAATATATATCCATACAGCGTTGACCTCTGCCAGGCACGTCTCGCACCCCCAGTAGTCCCCGCTCTAAGGATGGTCAATTTGCGGGACTAGCGAGGGGGGTCGTAGATAGAATGATGGTAACATAATGATGATGGCATAATGATGGTAGTGGCGGCGGCTCCTACTCAAAAGCCTGGTGGAAGAGCTCCGTTTTGCAGGCCCTGCGGAACTGCACCAAGTCCCGCAGGGCCCGGATCTCTTCTGGGAGCTCATTCCACCAGGCAGGAGCCGCCACCAAAAATGCCCTAGCCCTGGTAACCGCAAACTTGATGTTTCTGGGGCCTGGAATGTCCAGGAGATTTTGATTCCCCGACCGTAGTGCCCTTGGGGGAACATGCGGGGACAGGCGGTCCCTAAGGTAAGCCGGACCCTGACCATATAGGGCTTTAAAGGTCAAAACCAGCACTTTGAAGCGAATCCGGTACGCCATTGGCAGCCAGTGCAGCGCTTTCAGTACAGGCCGGATGTGGTCCCGTCTAGTGAGACCCATCAACAGCCTGGCTGCAGCATTCTGCACTAGCTGTAGCTTCTGAATTTGCGACAAAGATGACAAAATAATACCTTGAACTGGTGCTACCTGAGGACAATCCAAGTTTGAAAGCTTTGCCTCTTGCAGGTTGCATGGTATTCTGCATCAGGAATCATGGTGCAAAAAGGCTATGGTGAGTCACATGGGACTGTAATGGAGGCTGTAATAAGGAAGGCTGTAATTCGTTGGCTGTAATAGTATTGGCTGTAACTGCAACCAATGGAGGCTGTAATAAGGAAGGGTGAAGAAGCTGGGTGGATCCAACCCACAAAATAGGCAAAAAATGGAGACTGGTGATAATTTGGGGGGGAAATTGTAAAAATAAAATGAAAAAAACTTTCACACCTGTTTATTTATTTATTTATTTATTTTATTTATTTATACCCCGCCCTCCCCGCGTTTGCGGGCTCAGGGTGGCTTACAACAGTATGGCACTCAGTGCAATAAAACAACAATAAAACAATTTAAAACAGTTAATACATGGGCCACGCCCAAGGATCCCGCGTGACTAAAACCCTCTCTCCCTATTGCACAACCCTTTCATCTCAGGGGAGGTTGCTGTGGCCTCCTGATGTTATTTGCCACATTGAC
>NW_015165280.1:509747-515066 GCF_001447785.1 Gekko japonicus
GTGATCCCATTTAGAGACACCAGCAACCAGCCTGGCCGCCGCATTCTGCACTAGCTGCAGCCTCCGGATCAGCGACAAAGGCAGCCCCATGTAGAGAGCGTTGCAGTAGTCTAGCCTCGAGGTGACCGTCATGTGGATCACTGTGGCTAGGTCTTCGCGGCTGAGAAAGGGAACCAACTGCTGCACCAGCTGAAGATGGTAAAAGGCCGCTTTGGCAGTGGCTGCAACCTGGGCCTCCATTGATAAGGTGGAGTCCAGGAGCACTCCCAAACTCCTAACCTCCAAAGCTGGCACCAACGGCGCCCCATCGAAGGCCGGGAGCGGGGGCCCCAGTCCCATCCCATTCCGACCCAGACACAGGACCTCCGTCTTCGCCGGGTTCAGCTTCAACCGGCTCAGCCTGAGCCATCCAGACACGGCCTGCAACGCCCGGTGCAGATCTTCTGGATCGGAGTCCGACTGGCCACCCAATATCAGATTGAGCTGGGTGTCATCGGCATATTGATGACACCCAAGCCCATACCTCCAGACTATCTGGGCGAGGGGGCGCATATAGATGTTAAATAGCGTCGGGGAGAGAACCGCCCCCTGAGGCACACCGCATTCGAGCGGGACCGCTGCTCCCCTAGTTCCACCCTCTGTCCCCGACCTTGGAGAAAAGAGACAAGCCATTGAAGAACGAGCCCCTGAATCCCCACGTCGGCAAGGCAGCGAGCAAGCAACTGATGGTCGACCGTATCGAGTGCGGCCGACAGGTCGAGTAACAACAGTGCCGCCCCGCCGCCCCGATCCAGATGTCTACGGAGGTCGTCAGTAAGGGCAACCAGTACAGTCTCCGTTCCATGCCCAGGTCGAAAGCCGGACTGGAATGGGTCACGGATGGAAGTGTCATCTAGGAAACCCTGGCAAATTGGACATCGGTCGATAGCTGGCCAATTCGGCCGGGTCCAGCGTTGGCTTTTTTAAGAGAGGGCGGACCATCGCTTCCTTCAGTGCCTCGGGGAACCGCCCCTCTGACAGGGACTTGTTGATTATCTCCATCAAGGCACCTTGAAACCCCTCATGGCCCGCTTTAAGAAGCCAGGAGGGGCACGGATCCAGGTTGCAAGTGGTTGGGCGCACAGCTGTGAGTACCCTATCAACTTCCTCCAAGCTGAGTAGATCGAACCCTTCCAACCCCGGCGGAGCCGCGCAAGGGGCCTCAAGTTCGCATACTGTCTCAACTGTAGCGGGGAGGTCGCGGCGGAGCGCTAAGACTTTATCCGCAAAAAAGCTCGCAAAAGCCTCACAGCCAATATCCAATTCCCTACAATTTTGTCTGCCCTGAGGTAGTGTTGTCAATGACCGAATTGTCCTAAATAATTGGGCCGGGCGTGAGCTAGCGGACGCAACCCTGGCTGCGTAGAAGTCTCTCTTCACAGCCTTGACTGCCATCTCATAGGCTTTCATAAACGTCCTATAAGATGCTCTTGTCACCTCGTCGCAAGCTCGGCGCCACTGTCTCTCTAGGCGTCTGAGCTCCTGTTTCATAAGCCGCAGCCCTAAGGGGCTAGCCTGGAGTGAGGGCGCAGAGGGCGCCGAGGAGCGATCACGTCAATGGCCGCATTGGGCCCATCAGGCTCCACGGGCGAGCTAAAATATGCTCACCGCCTAAACAGGGTCGGGGCGGGATATTTATGCGAGCCTTCAGGGCATAGTGGTCCGACCATGGTACCTCAATTGTGGTAATCTGGTCCACCATACTCCCTGCTGCGAAGACCAAATCGAGCGTGTGCCTGGCCTGATGCATGGGGCCCGATATTAATTGGGAGAGTCCCAGCGACGCCATGGACGCCACCAGGTCCGTAGCCCAACTCGAGGCTGCGTCGTCGGCGTGGACGTTGAAGTCACCCAGCACCAAAAGCTGAGGGTGCTCCAACGCCCAGCCTGCTACGGCCTCCAGTCGGGACGGCAACTACCGGCCGGTGCGTTAGGCGGTCGGTACACCAGCCAGATCGACAAACTCTCCTCAGCCTCCAGCACCAGGCCGACACACTCTATGCCCGAGATCTCCGCAGCCGGCAGCGCCCTGAAGGAGCAAGCCTCTCGCACAAATATCGCCACTCCTCCCCCCCGCCCCCTATTCCTTGATTGGTGTAGGACCGAGAACCCGGGCGGGGCAAGCTGGGAGAGAGCTACAGTCTCCCCACACCGCACCCAGGTCTCGGTCACGCAGGCCAGGTCCACCTGTTGTTCTATAATAAAGTCCTGGAGGACCATGGTCTTGTTATTGATGGACCTGGCGTTGCACAGCACCAATGTCGGAGGGGGGTGCATAACCCGAGCCCCACTGCCAACATCCTTTGGGATGGGCCTCAGGCTGGAAGGGTGCCGAGCTCTTATGGTTCTCCGCGCCCTTCCTTTTCTCCCTAGCCTGGGCCCACCGCAATACTTCCCCCTCCCAGAGAGCATTGGAATCCGCTGTATAGACATTGCTGCCACAGGACGGTCTACGCTACTAGCACCTAACCATCTGCGCAGTTGGTCTCCCAGCTCGCTTCCTGCCTCCCCAAAAGTGCAACAACAATTTGTACTACGCTCACCACCAGAAAAATATACAACAATTGTCATCCACTCACACTCACTCACTCAGTGGTGCACGCAGGCTACCTACAGTCACGCAACATTCACTCATACCCCAATCCACTCATTCTAGGCAACACTTATCGTAGAGCTCCTTAGCTAGAGATTTGGGACCGCAGCCATACTAGGCAGCGGATAAAAACTACGTTCCAATTTAGCCCCCTCCCCGCCAGCCGTTCCCGCTAGTTCCCAAACGACATCGAAGGGGGGAGAAAGGGTAGAGAGGAGGGGGGGATCCCGAGTTCAACTCCCGCTCCAAAACTCCTTCCCGTCTTCGTCGCCGGGACAGTCGCTGGGGCTCTCTACAGATTGCCTCTTGGCCCAGGGCCACTTCTCGTTGTTCTTGTTGAACCGGTCGCCGTCCTGTCCTGCTACAGCCCGGCCGCAATCCTGTGTGTCTCTCCCCGGCAGCCGCACCACCGTAAGACCTCTCAGCGGCGTCACCAGCAGCCAGACCAGCCGCAGGAGGGGGGTGGGGGCAAAGGTGGCAGCGAAAGCAGGGTGGCGAAGATGGCAAAAAAGGGAAGAACAAGCGGGGGGGAAACGTCAGAAGACAGGCAAACGTGGAAAGCAGGGGATACCAAGGAGGCATGCACGGGCAAGTGCGGGGAGGGGAGGGGACTCGCCGGCCCCAACTCCCCACCTGTCCAACAACACACCCGGCAGTCCCCGGCGGTCTGTTAAAAACTATAGCCTGTTTCCAATTTAACTTTCTTTAGGATAACCAGTAGGTCTGTGGTTAAGTAACAGATCACACAGGACCAAGTTGAATCTCAGGTACTACACTTGTTGGGACAGATACCCAGCCCCTTGAGAGTCAATGCCAGTCAGTGTAGACAGTACTGAGCACATGGATTCAATGTAAGGCAGCTTCAAATGGTCATCTATATGAGAGTAAAATGGTATGTTATGCTATACAGCCATACATCAGAAGATGAGAAGTCAGTGCACTTCAATTATGGATTTTCACTCTCATGGGTGGCATTTGTTTAATTAATTAACTAGGCATAAGTTAGATCATGCTTATTAAAGCTTAATGGCAGCTGGTTGTTAAAGTCTGTCAGTTCCAAAGGTGCCAGGCTTCAGCTGAGAGCCCCCAGTCACAGGAACTGATAGCAAAAAAGCATAACAGCTCATCTAGGGTGATAGGAGGTTTGGGGATAATTAAATTAATTGAGCAGCTGTTGATTTTCTTTTTGTACATTAAGCTTGCGTCATGATCCCTTACACATTTGCATGGAAGTAATTATCACTGAGTTCAATCCAAGTTTTAAGGGTAATGGGTTTGACCATTTGGAACTTTCCCAGTAATATTAGTGTTTTCTTCTGGTGCAAGAATCCTTCCACCGTGGAAGCCTCTTGCATGGGGTGGCTTGGGGGTGCTAAGAGAGCCAAATTCCAGGAGCCTGGTTGCCCTGAGGGCCTGTGGATCTGAAAAAGTCATGTGATTTGTTTTCATGTGATGTCTTAGCTTGCTCTGGGTAGTGTAAAGGAACCCCTGAGGGAATCTTTAGGGGCAGTGCACATATATTCAGCCTTGGTACATATGTACCTGAACTCTGATTTTCTGGTATGTGCGTACCAAAGCTGTCCAAGATGTAATGGAATGAAATTTCAGTTCAAGATGAGAGAGGGGAGTTTAACTTGGCACCTTGGTATTTTTAAGAGGGCTTCAGTGACCCATCTATTCATTCAGGCCTTGTGGTAAGCTGTTTGACTGTATTTTTGAGTGTAATTTCAGTGTCTGTGTCTTTTGTGATAATTTGTTGCTTGATTTTAGTATTTTTCGATGCTTAATCGATCATGTGATGATCATTTTGAGAACATTACTGGATGAAAAGTGAGTAAAAATCTTCTAAATAAACAGAAGAAATAAGTATTCATTGTTGTGGCTGTTGGTGTAGTAATTAACACAGCAGTGGTGCACAACCTGATTAAAGAGTAGATAAAGGTTTATTTAGGAATTGACATACTTAATAGGAAAGAGGAAAGACAGAGATAGGTTCCTGACTCCATCTCTAGCTGAGAGAGGGGGTAAGACTGAGTGTAAGGGGTAAGGGGAAACTACCCTAGCAATCTGGAGACAGACAAGGAATGACACTGAATAGGAGAGAAGCTGCTGACCTCAGTATCCTATCTAATTATCTTCTCTGACCTTTGTAGGAATTGCCCACTGGCAGGGTCAAGACTTCCATGTTCTGAGGCCTTGCCTCTGTGTTTCCCGCTGCCCAGAGTTTGGTTACCACAATGACAGCTTACTTCCTTGTGCACGAGTAGGGGAGTAGCCACTTGCCAACTGACTGCCCTCCCCTTCCTCCTGGCACTCCTTTTAAAATAGCATGTCCAAGATGGTGAAGGTCTATGAGGCACAGAGAACCACTACCAGGATCAAAAGTTATAAAGCATTTATTAAAAAGAAAGTGTTCACAAGCATACTATTAGCACAGCACCAAACTGAGCAAGGGATTCAAAAGAACAGGAAAAAATGCAATTCCTCTGTCCCTCCCTCCATACGTGCCCTATCAGATGTTAAACATAAGGCAGACTCCTTAGCTTAGAAAGTTATAGAAGTTCTGCAGAGATTCCATTGCCTTCAAGGCCCTTTCTTGTGTGCAGGCCATCATATGGAAATGGTCTCTTCCTCCAGATCTCAGTAAAGAGTTCTGTCTGCTTTGATGGAATCAGCACCCCAAAAAC
>NW_015165280.1:515099-534135 GCF_001447785.1 Gekko japonicus
GCTTGCTCCCAGGAGTTTTATTATCTCTCTTTCTCTTTCTCTCTTTCTCCACCTACTGACCAGATCAGGCTGGGTCAAAGAAGCTTTTCCTGAAGTCTCCAGGAGTTTCTTCCTGAAGTCTTTCTAGTCTTGATTCCTCCAAGTCTCTGTTCCCTGCTTGTGGGGCTGGGGCTGGACCATCCCATTGTCTCTAGCTAGACCTATTAGCATTTCTAAAAAAGTGGCTGAGGTGAGAACATAGGAACATAAGAGAAGTCAAGTTGGATCAGGCTGCCCAGAGAGGAAAAGTTTTAAAACCTAGAGTGAAGAGTGAAGATTTTGTTCAGTTCAAATCTCCAAAGGAAAAAAAATACATTTCTTCACATTCTCCGTGGTCAAGTCACTGTCAGCTTTGACTTTTGTTTTGTTTTTTTCATCTGTCCTTAGCAAGGGTATTCATGTATTTGGTTTTGCTCCTAAGTTCATAAGCATGAACCTTCTGAATGTGGACATGGTAGCAAATTCCAAGTCCAAATAGACTTGTTTACAACCAGCCACATGGTTCCTGAAGGGCAAATTAGAGGAGATGCCAGCCTTGTATATGCCGTGGGGACACGCCTCTATTTTGTAGAGTCCTGGGACACCGTTTAGGAACACTGTGAAGACCAATTCTGGCCAGGACCATAGAATCATAGAGTTGGAAGGGACCTCCAGGGTCATCTAGTCCAACCCCCTGCACAATACAGGAAATTCACAAATACCTCCCCCTCCACACTACCAGTGAGCACTGTTCCAGGCCCAGAAGATGACAAAAACCTCCAGGATCTCCAGCCAAACTGGCCTGGGTAAAAGTTGCTTCCTGACCCCAAAGTAGTGATCAGCATTTCCCTGGGCGTATAAGAACTAAGCACTGATGCAACCCTCCCTGCTCTCTATTTCATGATCTGCCTAAGTTCACAGAATCAGCATTACTGCCAGATGGCCATCTAGCCTCTGTTTGAAAACCTCCAAAGAAGGGGTGCCCACCACCTCCCGAGGAAGCCTGTTCCACTGAGGAACCACTCTAACTGTTAGGAAGTTTTTCCTAATGTTTAGCCGAAAACTCTTTTGATTTAATTTCATCCTGTTGGTTCTGGTCCGACCTTCTGGGGCAACAGAAGACAACTCCACATCATCCTTTATATGACAGCCCTTCAAGTACTTGAATATGGTTATCATATCACCTCTCAGTCATCTCCTCTCCAGACTAAACATACCCAGCTCCTTCAACCTTTCCTCATAGGACATGGTCTCCAAACCCCTCAGCATCTTCATTGCCCTCCTCTGGACCCATTCCAGCTTGTCTATAT
Source organism: Gekko japonicus (assembly GCF_001447785.1). NCBI lineage: Eukaryota > Metazoa > Chordata > Lepidosauria > Squamata > Gekkonidae > Gekko > Gekko japonicus. The sequence continues at coordinate 516,428 of NW_015165280.1, forward strand.
CCTTCTTACATTATGCTGCCCAAAACTGAACACAATACTCTAGGTGAGGTCTAACCAGAGCAAAGTAAAGTGATACCATCACTTTGTGTGATCTTGATACTATACTTTTGTTGATACAGCCCAAAATCGCATTTGCCTTTTTAGCTACCACATCACACTGCTGACTCATGTTCAGTGTATGGTCTACTAAGACCATAATTAACTTACTAATTACAGCAAAAATATTATTTGCCAGATCATGGAACTCATCAGGTACATAGATTGTGAGACTACTATATGGCAAAAAAATCTGTGCTTTGCAGAAATGGAAAAACTTGTAAAATAAGTGACTAAAAGATAATGTGATCTGGCTTTGTTTTTTCAGACATGGATTGATGTGATAAATCATTGGAATGGTTTGTAGGAGCAAATCCCATATCATGTTTTAAATATTTTGTAATTTATTTTTTGTTTAAAAGTGTTGGAATGGTATTAAATAAAAACACTCATTTTGGAATTCACTTTGATTGAAGCAACACACACCATGATCATTTCAATGATTTCCAATCTTATAACTTTTACATCAAGCTCATTACTATTCATCGGCAGTTATTTCTAACCCTCTGATAAATTGATGCAAGGATTCATAGTAGTATCTAGTTATAAAACTAGCAGGAATTACCCAGACTTGCATTTTAGAAAAATAATGAAGCCAGAATTAATGGTGGACCTTCTCAACTAACAATTATATCATTTTGCTTCCCTATTACTTCCTATCATTCTTCAGTTTCTCTTGTATTTTTACTATACGCCACTCAAAATTTTGCATGGTGGATGCAAATAATAAAAGGGATAGCAGCAAACAACCTTGCTTCCCCCCTTTCTTAATTGATAGGTTGTGAGAGTTTCCTGTGCACTAATATCCTTGCCTTAGGTGTTTATATGTCAAGGATATTCATGTCTTATCATTCACTTTTCAGCCCTGGGGTTTATTTCTTTTAATCCTCTGAATTTCATTTATTTCTTCTGTACTCTCCTAGGAGTGTGTAATGCTTCCCTATCCTACACTAGTGCTTTCATGATTTGCATTATATTTTTAAAAAGCATGCAATACTATTTCAGAAGGACTTAATAGTACAGTTCTGTATAAAATTCCATAAACCTTTTCTCCATAGTTATAGATGAATGCCTATCAGATATGCTTCTTTCCTGTGTTTTTTTTTCTGTTAATGTATCTGGGTTGTTTTCATTTTCAAAAATTCTTCTGCCCAGTCTTTTTTGGCTCGGTATGTATATCAGATGTTTCTTTTTTACTACGTGAGCCTCTGGTTAGCTGTCTTTTAGATTTATTCTCCACTTCTGTGTTCTCTGGATTAGTTCCAGTAATCCCCAAAGTCTTCATTTCTTTAAATGCAACAGAATACTCATAAACGATTCTCTGATGTATGGTTTCAGTGTTTCCAAATAGAGCTACTTTCCTCACTAAATTATCTTGAAAGAAAAAAATCTCAATTCATTTTCACCTTACAATATCATCTGGTTGAACAAATGGATGATTGCAATGCAAAATCTTTGTTCTATATTTCCATCTGCACGGTATTGATACCAGAGAACAGTCTGTAGCAATGGCAGTGACAGTACAAAATAAAATCTTTCACATTCATATTACAGAGATTCCTTATATCTACGGCCTCTTTTATCCATTTTCTAAAATGTCTAAGGATACTGGCTGCATTTTATATCTTTGTCTGCCTTTACTCATCAGTGGGTTCATAACCTCATTACAGTCCCATCCCATACTGAAATCTCCTTTAACAAAATCATCCAACTTTTGTATTAGATTACTAAAAATTAAGTTTGAGATACACTAGGGGCATATACAGCTCTTATAGACAATCTTTACTAGTAAATGCTCCTATTTTTAAAAGTTCCATTTTATCTTGCCATTTTTCCATTGCTACACAAAGTAATAATATTGCCACTGTTTTTGTACAGACTGTGTATCTTTCTCCTTTGAATAAACCATTTAATAAATATTCATTATTCATTTTCAAAGGAGCTTTCTGTAAAAACATTAAATCATAGCCATCTGTTCTGTGTAATTTAAATATCTTACTTGTCTGGATTATGAATGCCGTTTACATTCTGCATTGAAACTTTTGTTTTTGCCATTATTCACAACAAAGACATAATTATTTTAATTACAATATGATTCCCCCCCTTTATTCCTGTTCTTTTCTTTTCGGGTAGTAGCAGTAGTAGAGGAAAGTGTGATGAATTTCCCAGAATTTCAAATTCCAATAACCACTTCTTCTAGTGTACGAGTCACAAGTCATTATTGGGGGGGGGGGGATCACCTTCAGTGTGATCCCAGTTTGTAATGTCTACCTTTGTCTTAGACCCATTGGGTTCATTCCAGAGAACGGCAAGCATCAATGCACTTAAGCTCTTGATTTCTGACTTTGATGGATTCAACTAGTACTTGAACGCCAGTACTGGACTCCTGTTTCCCATCTAGAGTAGATCAAAAGATATGTGGGAAGTAAATAATGCTGTTATTTCCATGGAGGGACACCCCGCCCCACAAACTCACATTGTTGAAACTCTGCTGGTGATCATTGAATATAGTAAAAAGCTGCTACAGGGTGGAAGAAATTTGGACTTGGGCTCTGGTGCTTGGGCAGGGCAAATAAACTTTTTCATCCGTGGTGTTGACCTAATAGAAATAAGAAGTGGGAACCTGCAAGGACTTTGGGGGGCATCTCATCTCCCCACTATTTTCTCTTTCCCTTCCCTGGCAACCCTCATAGCCTCTCCCCTTTTCCTGCTTCCTTCTCTCCTTTCCACCCAACAGCCAACATGCCTTTATATTTCCCCTGTCTTCAGCTGGCCTTCTGCAGACTCTGCCTTGGAAAACTATGGCCCAGTTGTGTGGTGCTGGCTGCTGGGCCAGGCCCACTTGCATGGTAGGGTACCTTCAAGGACTTATGGAGGGGCACGTCACTTTTTATTGTATCCACACATTATTTCCTTTTCCCCTCCTCCTGGCAACCCCTGTATCTTCTGCCCTTTCCATGCCTCATTCTCTCCTTTTTCTCAGCCATTCACCAACCTATCTTTTTCCTGCCTCCCATCTTCAAATATACTTATTATTTATTTTCTTCATTTATACCCCACCTTTCTCCACAGGGGGAACAAAGCAGTTTACTTCATTCTCCTCATCTCCCTTTTATCCTCACAACAACCCTGTGAAGTAGGTTAGGCTAGAAGTATGTGACTTGCCCTATATAATCTATTGAGTTTCTATAGCAGACTGGGGATTTAAACCTGGGACTCCCAGACCTTAGTGTGAAGCTCTATCCACTACACCACACTGCTGTTGAACATTAGCAAGCAGCCAGGCCTAGGTGAGTCATGCAAGTCAGGTAGTAGCAGGTAGCCTGGTGGTTGTTGCCAGGCCTGACCCAGTGAGTCCTCCCTCAACGGCCAAAAGAGCCTTGGAAAGGGCCCTGCCCAGTCCCCCTGCCTTTTACTGACAAAAACTAAGCCTAAGAATGCTGTGGTTGCCCAGCAATGGCCACTGAGGGCTTCTTACAGCTACAGGTACTCCTTTTATTATTTTGGCCTTTTTTGTAAAAAAAAAATGAGTTTTCTGCAAACCTGTGGCATTTTTCAGCTTTATAGAAAGTTCTGTGTTGCCTGTTTACATCTCCAGTCACTAGTAGGGTTGCCAGGTCCCCTGGTCAATTCGGCAGGGGGATTTGGGGGGCATTCCAAGGGTGTGCAAGGATGCCCCAAGCCCTGCCTCCAAGCCGCAGCCACCCATGGCCACCCCTCTCCCTCCCTGCTAAAAGATTTAAAGGGCTTCAGCTGATCAGTGGGGAGCACGTGGCCCGCCAACCAGCTGGAGGGCCCTTTACATCTTTTAGCAGGGAGGGAGAGGAGCTGTCACTGGCCACAGCTCCATTGGCAAAAAGACCCTTTAAATTGTCTTTTTGCCAGTGTGGGGGGCCATGGTGCGCACAGGGCTCCTTTCCCAGCAGCAATTCACCACTTGGGATTCAGGCCCATGCCCCACCATCTTGCTTGCCCTCCAATATCATTTTTGCAAATGTTGAGATTTTTCTGCAAACCTGGGGAATTCCCCAAGTTTGGAGAAAAATCTCCTTTCAATGTGGGCCCAATCTGTGGCTTTAGATCTTCCCACACTTGAGAAACAGATATATATATGATAGACTACACATCCTGATGGCAGGATGTCTTATTGTTTTACCAGTGCTAATAGTAGCTGAGTGTTGTAAGAAAAATGTGTCCCAACACACCCCCTCTGGAGAGTGTCCTCTGAATGTTGCCTCCTTATCAAAGGTGGAAGGTGCAAGTTTGGAAAATACTGAGTGCTGGCCAGAGACACTCCAAGCAAAGGTCTCTCTTCTTATTATTTTTTTATTAAAAGCTCAGTATTCAAAGTTTACCTGACAAGGTGACCAGCAAGACGCTGTGTCAGCTTGCCCACACAGTACACTTCTATTTCAAGAAATATAAATTGTAAACACATACAGAAAAATGAACATGCAAGCAAAGTATCCCACCCACAGCATGCAAGAAGCGAAAGGGCCTTTCGGGTTGACTTCAAATTCTCAAGAGACTAAGCCCCTCCTGATCCTTCAGAAGCCAATGAAATTCTGTTGGATTTCACCAGTATTTATACCAAATGATCAAAGGAGTTCTTTTGATAATCATATCACAGTTATAAATTAACATTTAGAAGTGGAAATTGCTTAACTGTAAACTGCTTCCTAGAAGTTGAAATTGTTTAGCTGTAAATTGCCTCCTTACACCAAAAGTTCACACTCATTTACTGGAAGGTGCTTATTGTTTTTCTGGTGTTCCCATCATTGGGGTTACACTGTCCTTTGAAGCTATCAGAGAAGATAACTTCAAAGTTATCTTCTAAGGGGGAGGTGGGGTATGTGAAATCCTGTTGCTCTTGAGTTAGCATTTTGGATTAGGGTCTGTCATTGCCTAAATGGTATTTCCTGACCATCTGCAATTGTTATCACCTTTAAATTGTGGGTCTCACACTTATTGATTCAAATCCTGGGAATGGAATGTGGTGAATTATTTTCTGGGTGACTGATGTGGAGATTTGTCTAAAACATAGGGCCTGAAACAGGCCAGGCCTCCTTACTGTTGTTCTAGCAATACACAGAGACAGACACATGGATTTCATGAGATATTAAACCCAAACTTTCTATATTTCTAAAATTTCTTTCCACACTGAGTAGATCATTTCTATTGGGGAAATGGCATGGGGGGGAAGGATTAAACATTCCCTGGGCCAGCACTGTTGCCCCAACCCAAATTGTCCCCCCAGCAACTTTTTACTGTTCATTAATTCCCAACCTAATGTGTATGCAATATTTATTTTTTCCCGTATTAGTCAAGTATGCTTTAATCCACTTATCATGTTTGAATATTTGCTGTGATGACATGTGTACATTCCCTCTTCTTTTGCAAATGCTTCCATGACTGCTCATCGGTGAAATGGTTGGTCCAGTCATGTAGCTATTAGCAACCAAAGGTGTGGCACTGCACCTCTGTTGGCCTGACATTTGCTGCTAGTCATCAGGGTTCATTTAGCCATTAGGATGATGTGTATGTGTGTGGTTAACTAAGGTGAAATCTTTGGGATAGTGCAATTTTTTTAAATTAAACATTCCTGAATTTGTTGGCAGTTGTTGAATTGAGCTGCAGTATGGAAGCTATAAACAGTATCAGTCATTTTTAAAAATGAAATGTGCTAAACATTTAGCTTGGCTATAGAGAAAGATGAACAGTACAGTCATGGAGAGCTGAATAACTTGGACAGCGTCCAGTACACTTGCATAATTAGAGGCTCAGATGATCAGGGGATGATAACAGATGGAGCATATTTTTTCTGGTAATCACAGTGGGTTCATCACACACAGTATGACCCTGGCCTTGCAACTGGTGGTACATACTCAATAGAAAGTCAAATGCTGGATTGCCAAGTGACTTATTAACTCAGACCTAACCTTCTCCTTGTGCATCAAACAGATTGTTTGACTTTTTCATCTTTCTAAAGATGGACTTGTGTAGTAATGCAGATATCTGTTTATCCTTCATTTTATAATACTTATTTTTAAAAGAATTGCTCTGGAGATTGGGTGGGGATCTCCGATGTGACAGGTACTAACTAGCGAATAGTCACTCATCACAGCTGTAACACAAACAGAGAATTAATTAGCTTTCCCCCCACAGCTCATGCAGATAAGCTGTACAGCTGGTTTAAAGGAGCTTTGTCCAGTTAACTGAGGGGAAAATGTGTGCATTTTTGAAAAGGAGTGAAGGTACTCTAATACAGTCTTTGCCATCTTTAAAACACGTCTTTACCCAGGATTGCTGTGGGCAGAGTGTACCGTTGCCTCAGAAACTCAAGGTGGTGTTCCTACCAGGCCCATAGCCAGGATTTTTCATTTCGTGGGGCAATTTTTTTCCATTACACTTTAAAATAATAAATAAATAATAAAGACAAGTCATTTATCACCCCAAAATGTTTCAGGTTTATTTCAAAAAATGCTAACCATTACCTACTAACCATTACTGATCTTGTGATTTGTCAAATAAAAATGTTTCTGGATTATCACAAATATTGCTAACCATGACAGAACTTGTAATATTTGTCACTCAATTTTTTTTCTGGTTACAATTCAAATACCCTTCTTTGGCTCAGCCTGTTATAGTTGAAGTTGGTGTGACTGGGTACGAAATTTTTTCTATGAAAGCATCCGTATCAATGATTTTTTGGTGAGTGTTTTCTCATAACGTAGCAGTACTAGGGCCCCGGTCACACGGGCTGGATATCGCGGGGGGAGGCGTGGCTAATTGCCCCGGCGCAGTTTGATCCACGATTATGCGAACAGATGTGCAGGCGGTACACCACCGGTCCTTCCCTTGGTGCCAGCGGGTAAACAAGGGACCGGAGGGGAATGCCGCGTGCTGGCGCGATCACACCACGGGCGTCTGGAGGCAGCCCGTGGCAAACGTTTACTAGTACCTTGGCGGTACTAGTTTTTTAACTCGCATTGTCGGCGGTAAGCCACAGGTGCACTCCACTTCCCAGATGTTGGGGTGTGATCGCGCCTGGGTAATCCGCCCACCATCCGTGCCTCTCCCGCGGCAACTTTGCTGTGTGACCGGGGCCTAGATTGTGTTTCTGAAGATGGGACATTGACAGCCTCTGTGGTTTTAACACACGAGTAAGGCAAGAGAATGCTGCCTCACATGTAGTGGTGGATGCTCCAAAAGTTACAGCACCTGCAAGGGTTTTGTGTACATTACAGTAGCCACCGCTATATGAGAACTACACTGAAAAAGCGTTATGGATATTGTCTTCTTTTTTCAAAAGCGGATTTGTTGTTGCAAAAAGGCTCATTTTTAGGAGATTTGCTTCTTGTGCAAAGGCATCCTCATTAGCATTAACTAATTGTATGTGAGGCTTTACTGATTTTACATCCAAAAAAGTTTGAGAGTTAGGAGTCAGTGAGTCCAAAGCTGATAAGTATTCCACATTATGTTTAGAGAATTGAGCTTCAGTCTCTGAAATGGAATAGTCAAGGACTTTGATGAATATCTGTTTTAAGCGCATATGAGGGGACATTTCACTGCCAGAATACCTCGATCCAGCACTACCTTCAGTGATATAATCCTCAAAATGTTTCTCCTTCCTTTTCCTTTTGACATGCTTTTCTGCTGTTTCTTCTCTCTCAAAAGCAATGCTGTTCGCTACACAGATGTCAGTGGATTTTGCCAAAATCAATTCAAAGTGCATGTCTGCATTACCTCTCCTCTCCTTAAGGGCAGAAATGCAGTGATTCACAACTTCAGCAGCTCTTCCCAAATGCTAATAGTGCTAAGAAACAAAATCTTACAGTTGCACATGAGCCATATAGACCTTTTGCCTCCACTTGCAAATCTGTGGGAGTGTCCCTGTCGGGATCAGCAATGTCACTGAGCACTGATATAACTTCAGAGAAGTTCTCAATTATGGCTCTTGCAGTGGCCAAATGTCCAGTCCATCTATGTTCGAGGAGTCTCTTCAGCTGAGTACCTGAATGCATTTGGTTTAATCAATGTTTTCTGGTGAAATTGTATAATAAAAACTGCCTTACAGGTGCTATTATTGAGCAGACATTCACAATCACAAGATGCAATTGGTGATTGTAGCAATGTATGTATGGTATGGTTTTGCCCACTTTTTCTTGCATTTTTTAAACTGGATTATTTATGCAATACTCTTGATGTAATACCAATTCTTCTTTATATGTTCAGGACCCAACCGTGTATGAATCTCTGTTCCTTGTCTTGACCGAGCCATTTGTTCTACCCATTTGGCATTTGACATCACAGTGGCTTTTACTTGTGGAATGTCTATAAAATCCCTTCTTGCTCTCTAAAGCTGTCTTCCAGTTGTTGAAGCCAGTAACTGTAAATGTGTTGTCCCAGTCAGTCACCTTCGCAAACTTTCTGCATGGGAAGCAGAAAGCTCTGTCAGTCTTGATTGAGTATTCAAGCCAGGGACGGCCGGCATACCATCCGCTATTAAAACTGTGCTCCTTACTTCCAAATTTTGTTTTAGGGTAAGCTGGAAGCCTTGGCTGAGAAGCAGTCACTTCACCTAGATCTGGAGGAATTGGCTGTCTCTGCTGGGAGGAGGTTGATGACACCATTCCATGCATTGCTGAAGGCTCCTCTGCAAGGCCAGTTGTTGACTCCAGTCCAGCCTCTGCACCCTCCTTTGCAGGGCTGGCGGTGGACTCCTGAGCAGGGGTGGTTGTTTCCTGTCCTGTTGTCAGTCTCTGTCCAGACTGTCTAATGACGAACCTGTCTGTTTTCTGATAATGAAGAAGAAGAGAAGAGATTTGATTTATACCCCGCCCTTCACTACCCGAAGGAGTCTCAAAGTGGCTCACAATCCCTTTCCCTTCCCCTTCCCACAACAGACACCCTGTGAGGTAGGTGGGGCTGAGAGAGCTGTCTTGAGAACTGCTCGTGAGAGAACAGCTCTGAAAGAACTTGTGACTAACCCAAGGTCACACCAGCAGCTGCATGTGGAAGAGTGGGGAATCAAGCCCGGTCCTCCCAGATTAGAGTCTGCACTCCTAACCGCTACACCAAACTGGCTCTCATAGTATGTGTTACTGAAAACGGTAACTGAAGAGCATAGTATGTGTTACTGAAAACAGGGAAAAAATAAAATAAATCATACCTAATCATACTCTAAGTGTCCTTGACCAGATTACACCATGACATCCAGAGACTTCAAACATAAACTGCATTTTTAGCTATTAGCCCTTGCTGTGTCCTTGAACTGATAAGGCACTAAGTTCAGAACTGGGGGACAATCCACCTGCTCTCTCCAAAGCATCAGCAGACAAATAAAATTAAGAAAATCATACCCACACTATGAACTTTGTCTTTTTTTTTTTAAAAAAAGCATGACATTTGGCTTTACAAACCCCCCATGAGATTACACCTTAAAAGCAGACAGACATTGTTGGGATTCTTAAATAGTAATTCTAGACTTGGGATCCGCAGGTCCTGCCTGGAGTCTGGCAAGGCAAACCTACCCCCCCCCCATGCTGATAGTAGACAGACATTGTTGGGGATGGGATTCTTAAACAGTAATTCAGGGGAGGAAATCCACAGGTCCCACCTGGAGTCTGGCATCCCTTCCTCCCCCCCCCCCATGCAAAACAAAACAAGTAAGTAAACTTCAGCGTACCTGGGTGGGGCTTGACTTGCCGGCTTGGAAATTGGAGGGGTGACGGCCATGAGAGAGATCACTGCAGCCACGTGGGAATGGAGTTGGGGATTGCTTATTTGTTTTGCCCACGACGTGGGAGTAGCAGCGTGGGAATGGAGGTGGAGCTTCCTTGCTTTGCCGGCCAGCCAGAGGAAGAGAGGCAAGATGAGGAGAGAGCGAGAGCACGGTCAACGGTGTGGGACTGGAGACAGGACTTGCTTTGCCAGCCAGGGAGAGGTGAGATGACAGAGTAGCAGCTGGAAGTGGAGGGAGGGCCTTTCCTTGCTGTTGCGGAGAACAGATACAGAGAGCTGCTGGGGGGAAGGGCGGCGCGTGGCTTGCTGCCGCCCCTAGCAGCAGCGGTGAGCGCGAGGAATAAGTCAGGGGGGCCTATCCAGGGCACTAAGTTGGGGGCCCTGGCAGAAAGTTGGGGGCTGGGCCCCCAAATGCCTCACTTTAGCTATGGGCCTGGAATAGATACAGAGAGCTGCTGGGGAAAATGACAGTGCATGGCTTGCTGCCACCCCGGCAGTGGCGGCGAGTGCGAGGAATAAGTCTGGGGGGGCTATCCAATGCAGTAAGTTGTGGGGCCCTGGCAGAAAGTCAGGGGGTTGGGCCCCAAAATGCCCCACTGTAGCTACGGGCCTGGTTCCTACTCATGCTGCACCGGCTACTTTTATGTTCTGAAATATTTATTCATTTAGAACTGTGTTTTGGCACACAAAGCAGACAACAACATCAGCAACAAAATAATCATATAGAAGTCTAGTATCAAATAACCCCCCAGAAAATTCTTGAATCCAGAACCAACATTAATTAAAGCATTAACCCACCCACCCATAAATATACATTTTGGCATCAGTAGAGCTCAAGGGGCCATTGAAATAAAATGGCCTTCTGCAAATTCTTGAACCTAGCTAGAGAGGACAACTCCCAAAGACGGGGGGCTACCACTAAAAATAGTCATTCTAATGCAGGCCCAATGTATCTCCTGAAAAGAGGGAACCTTGAGCAGGAGAAGTTGGCCAGCTCTAAGAGGTGAGCTAGCCCACATGAGGAAATGTGTTCCTTCAAATATGCGTGTTTTTCGCAGTGTTCCCTCTAAGCTGAGTTAGTGTGAGCTAGCTCACAGTTTTTTAGCCTCCAGCTCACACATTTTTGTCCTAGCTCAGGAAGGATGGTTCCAGAGCAAACTAATTTATGCAGTAGCCAAATCGCTCGCTTATATCTTTAATGTCAGCAGCTCACAAAGTAAAATTTTTGCTCACAAGATTCCACCGCTTAGAGGGAGCTTTGGTTCTTGGTCATGGAAGGTTAAGACAAGCATCTTGAATTGTGCCAAGAAACAAACAGGCAGACGGTACAGGTGTTACAAAACCAGTGTTGTATGTGTCACATCGCCAAAAAGTGGGCTATGCAAATAGAAGTTTCTGAAATGCTTTTGAGGACAGTACCATATAGAACTTGCTACAGTCGTTCAGTCTGGAAGTAACACAAACATGGATTGAGGTGGACAGATCAGCAGAGTCAAGAAGAGAGATTAGTTTTTGAATCAGATGTAATTTATTATTCATGCAACTCAACTTTGTTAAACTAAAAATTACTGATAATAATCTGTAAAGTTTCTGCACCTGAAATATTGGTTGTTGCAAGTCCTTTATTAGGAAGAGGAACACTTGGGAGGAGTAATAAATATACACAGGAGCATCCTGTACTATTTTTATAGTGCATTGACATAAAACTGTGGCTGATTTCGCACTAGAGCTGCCTCGATGTTGCGCCGCCGTTTGCCCCGATACTATTGGTCAATTTCACACCTGAAGCTGCGGGGCTGCATTTTCGCGGCTTCACCCGATTTCCCCCGCAGTTTCATGATCCTGTGTATTTCATGCTTGCATTGCTCATAAGTGTTCACCCCTAAAATTTCCCTTTCTATAAAGCATCTCTAAGAAGTCCTTTAGTCCCATAAGAAACTTTGCCTGCCATTCACATACTAATAATTCACTCACCTGCCCATCCAATATACCTTAACTTAAAAAATAGATTTTTTAAAATAAAAAGAGCTGTATTTGATTCCATTCTGAGCCACAGGTTGACCTATTGCAAAGGGGCATGTATGGACAGTAAAGACTGGAGTGGTTGTCAGGGGAAGAGAGATTTAGATATGGTCTATGGCTCAAGTGGTTAAGACGCTGAACTGCAGATTGTGGAAGGTCAGTAGTTCAACAGTTCGAGACCCGGGTGCCGCATGATGGGGTGAGCTCCCATCTCTAGTTCCAGCTCCTGCCAGCCTAGCAGTTCAAAAGCAAGAAATTGCAAGTAGATAAATAGGTACCACTTCAGTGGGAAGGTAACAGCGTTCCGTGCACCTTGGTGTTTAGTCATGCCGGCCACACGACCACGGAAACGTCTTCGGACAGCGCTGGCTCTTCGGCTTTGAAACGGAGATGAGCACCGCAACCCTAGAGTCGGATTCGACTGGCTTTCGAGCAAGGGAACCTTTACCTTAATGGAGCATGAGAGTAGATTTAAATGTAACTACTAGGATCTGGAATACAATGTGGAAAAAGTCAAGGAGCCAATGTAAGGACTTAAGGATAAGTGCAAGAAGGCAATAACAACAGACTGTGGTGGTGGAGAGTGCTCTCAAGTCACAGCCAACTTCTGGTGACCCGATAGGATTTTCAAGGCAAGGGATGTTCAGAGGTGGTTTGAAGAGTGACCCTGGAATGCTTTGGTGATCTCCCATCCAAATGCTAACCAGGCCGACCTTGCTTAGTTTCTGAGATCTGACGAGATCCGGCTAGGCAAGGCCATCCAGGTCAGGGCAATAACAGCTGAACAGAAGCCTATATTTGGAGGGTGCTTTCTGATTCTGCTGAAGAGGGGAAATGCATTGACAGAAAAGATCAGAATCAGAAGATTAGAAAAGCTGACTCTGGACATCTGTGTTCAGATGACAAGAGCTTCTGCTTTCTGTTTCGTACTTCTGTTTATTATTGTCTGCTTGTTCTTGTTACTTCCTTTTATAAAATATTGTACTGCTTGATTCCAATAGATCCTTCACCAGCAAACATTCAGTCAGGGCTTGGTACTGTGCCACCCCAAGATTGCAACAAATAAAAAAAAATCATATCTGATATTGCAGGCAGGTATATTCAAGTTTACTGTCAGCCTTCTGTAAGCAGTCTTTTTTCCCCATCTGGTAACTGGTTGTTCACTTTTTGAAACAGGGTGCTGGAGATGAGACACTGGTTGATCCAACAGGTCTGCTCTTACGTTTACAAGGGAGCAGATCACTTTCTCCAGAAACTCTGGCTCCCACTTTCAGATCCATTTGCCAAAGCAATTAAGTGTGACCATCTGTCTTCAGAAAGACCTGTCAGTTATAGATTACCATACACTTCAAACGTGTTTGCTGAATGGGGATGACTTTCTGGTAGATCAACCTGTCTTAGTAAGTCAGGTTTTTCCATATTGGAGCTTAAAGGTCCAAACACAAAGGCCTGAAGCTTACACATAAAACTTAAAAAATGAACATGGGTGTCTCCCTGTGATGTTTCTTGCCACAGAATTATTTCCTTTAATAACAGTCTGGTAAATGATAGTCTTAGTTTCCATTTATCTTGTCCAGCATAACAATAAACATGAGGTGTTCTTTTTCATTCTGTGGACTTTGTTGCATGAGGAATTTTCCAAGTGATAGAGCCTAGTGCTCACAAAAAATGATGCTGTGGGAAACACTGGGCCTGTACCACTTTAAAATGCCAGCCATAATTTACATAATCTGGTGGAGTTTCTAGAGCATCTTGCACATGAACTGCCATGTCACAGTAGACCCTTTCTACCTAACATCTAGTTTCCCACGTGCAGGGCTGCTTCCACATCAGGGTGATTTTCCGTGGTCATCTGGTTGTTGATATGATTCTGTGTGAAATTGCCTTTGTAACTAAGATTCCAGAGTCCAGACAGCTCAGGGTAATCCATTTTCTTTCCATTTTCGTGGTGGTTTCCCTTTCACACCTGATATTTATTTATTTATTTATTTATTTATTTTATAAATTGCCTAAATCCCAAAGCTGTGGGGCTCTAGGCGATGTACAGATTAAAAGCAGTAAGAACCATAAAACCATAATCAGACAATGTAATTCATTCATTCATTAGAATCAAATGGCAATTTTCGTGGTTCCTTCCCATCTCTGGACCATGGGTGCTTCATGGACATAGGGAAAGGGAATAAGCTCTACAAGGGATAGGAATCCAGGAGGGGTGCCAGCCATGATGTGAGCTGTTGCTGTCCTCAAACAAATGCCTGGTGGAACATTTCTGTCTTACAAGCCCTGTGGAATTGCATAAGATCCTGATGTTATTTGGCAGAGAGTTCCACCAGGTTGGGCCCAGGGCCAAGAAGGCCCTAGCCCTGGTTGAGGACAGCTGGATGTCTCTAAGGCCAGGGACCACCAGCAGATTGTTCTGTGAAGAGTGTAATGCTCTCCCAAGGGTATACCAGAGGAGGTGGTCCTACAAATACATTAGTCCCAGACCACTCAAGGCCTTAAAGGTCAAAACCAAAAACTTGACTCAGTGCTCCACTGGACATCACTGCAGCTGATGCAACACAGTTTGAATGTGTGCAGTCTGCGATGTTCCTGTCACACTGCCACATTCTGGATCAATTGGAGCTTCCGGGTCAGTCTCAATGGCAGGCCAGTGCAAAGCGAGTTATAGTAGTCTAGCCTGGAGGTGACTGTCGCATGGATTACTGTGGCCAGGTCAGAGTGCGACAGGAAGTGGGCCAGCTGCTGGGCCTGGCGCAGATGGGAAAATGGCTCAAAAATGATGGTCACAGTCACAGAACAGAGCACAAAAAGAAGAAACTGTGAGGTAACTGCGCTAGAAAATATTTCAATAACAATCACAAAATTTATACAAAAATGTGTACAAAAAATCATATAAATGCACAAGGCAGTTGAAAATGGTGTGACGATGGTCTCCGGAATGTTCTATCATTTCAATACTATTCTTCTTCCGAAAGTGGATGAAAGCCTTAATAAATCATATGCAATAATAATATTATGTGAAGAATCTATGGTACATGTACATACAAGAATTCAATAAAAAGTTTTTTTCAAACCTTACATACAGCGACTCTTGGACTGTCATTTCAACAAGTAGGTATCAAAAATTTCATTAATATTCACCGATGTCTCTATAAAATGTAACAATAAAATGTAACACATCATCATAATTTAGCCACAATTAATTCACACAACTTTACAACTTTTGAAGGCATATACTCACCATAACTTAGTTGCAAGAAATTCTCTGAAAGAATGTTCCTAGGGCAAAGTGCTTGTATAATGCCTTACTAGGTACATTATGCATAAAGGTTTTGTGAGAACATGTACCTAGTAAGGCATTATACAACCACTTTGCCCTAGGAACATCTCATGAGATTTCATAAACTTCCTATATGATGCTCTTTCAGCTTCACTATGATCCCATCGCCAAACTTGCTCAAGTCGTCTGAGTTCTCATTTCATCCCCCTTAGTTCTGAGGTGAACCTAGGGGACGATCTACCACAGGATCTCAGAGGACATCAGGAACCTCATTGATGGCTTCAGAGAGGCGGGAATTCCAGTCCTCTACCAGCTCAATGAGGTGCTGGAAGGCATTGGATCCCACAGAGCATTCTGGAATCCAATTGGATCCAGGAGTCTCTGCGGGTGAGCATAAATCAGCTTGCCACCTAGACAGGAGGGGGGCGGAAATGCCCAGATGGGCCTTCAAAACCAGTGGTCAGGCCCTGGCACTTTGTCCTTGGAAGTTAGGACCAAGTCTATCCCCTCCCCAAAGATCAAGTCCAATGTGTGGCCTGCTTGATGTGTGGGACCTGTCACAAATTGGGAGAGCCCTAGTGCAGCCAATATGCATTAAAGCACCCCTACTATGTTCTTATGTGACTCTCAGGATTCTCCACTCACCCTCTTTTAATTTTATTTTTACTTTGAGAAGCATGGGAAAAGCATAAAAATCACATGAATATTTTTAAAAACTTTATAAAACCCTACACATATTTGAAAACACCTCCAGTGGCTTCCCACCTAAAAGGTAGCCTGAGCTGTGTGTGATTCTTTTCTGTTTAAAAAACAACAACCCAGAACATGAATTATGCTGAATAGGAATAATGCAATACCTTTAGCAACCTTTGGGGGGGGGAACCCTCATATTTGCAGAGCCTCCAACAATCCACTCCCCCTGTCTAAAAGGCGGGTGATTCTCTTCTGTTATGCTAATTGTTGCCAGTAATTGATGAGTAATTGACTAGCTTTTCACTGAAGTCCTGCAGTTATGCTGTTTCCCCTTCAGAGGCAAGAAACTGCTTGTGGGGATAGCGGCCTGCCCAGGAAACACCATTTTTACAGGTTTGAAATCAAGCAGAGTTTTTTGTGTGGAAAGAATGGGCTGTTAGTGGACTGTGCACAAATAGAAGACAACGTCATGTAGAAGCACGGAAAAACCCGCACCAGTCGGGTAGCTGAAACACAGGAAATCCTTAATGTGGATGCAGCCCAGGATCTTTTTCCCATAAAAGAACATTCATTCATGTGTCTTCCCATATGCTATTCAGAGTGCTACAGCCAGAGATAGGTGTGCCACTTCAACTGCTGTTATAAGAACTAGGGTGATTTCTCACGAGGCACTTGCGCCTGGTTTCCGCTGGAGTTTCCAGCCCCGTGGCAATTTTGTCGATTTCACAGTGAAAGGACTTCAAGCCAGTCTGCCCCGTGTGTGCCGCGGTCTTTCAATTTCGCATGAAAGCCTTGTGGAGTGGCTTCCTGCACTCCAACTCCTCCCACCATCGCCCATTGGTTTCCAACCTCTCCCAAACCCCTCTCATCCGACCCCCCCCATCCACCCCTTTATTTTTTTTTTGTACGCATGCTCTGTATCGTTATATCATTATTCCAGCCCTCCCTTTCCAACCCTACTCGCCGGCGACTTTGCACTTTCATGGAAACACGTCTAGGAGCTTTATTTTTTAAGTGTGTTGTTACCTCGGACGGTTAGCATGACATTTGGGGAGGGCGGGGGCCTTTCCTAGGGGCTCAGCAAGTTATTTCCAACAGGATAAAACAGGCTGCGCGATAGATCCCGGTGGGTAGCAGACGTGTTTGTCTGAAGCCACAGGAACAAGTTCGAGTCCAGCAACATTGAATACCGACCCAAGCTTAATTCTGGGCGGAATTGTTGGACAGGCTGCAGAACAGTTTCCCTAGATCAATATCCTTCACAGATTACACATTGCATCCTCGACAAATCGCTGTATCACCTCTCAGTTTTTGAGCCTCCAGCTCACACATTTTTGCCTTCACTCAGGAAGGAGGACTCCATGGCAGACTGACGGATGCAGCAGCCGAGTCTCTCGCTGACAACGCGGCTTAGAGGGAGCGTTGCCTACAACACAGACGCGGCTCCTGTCCCGCGGATGCCGCGGCAGGACTTCCCGCGCAAAGGACGCCCGTCCCTTCTCCGCTCCACCCTGCTCGCCCCCGCACACTGGGGGTTCGCTTTCAGAGAAGTGCCCGAAGCCCGGCGGAGAATGAGCCTGCGCATCCCGTGTTCCTCTGAAGCCGACAACCCCCTAGCAATGTTCCCTCTAAGCTGTGGAGTCTGTGAGCAAAAATTCTCCCAAGACCCTCCCATCCGACCCCTCCGGCCTCCCTCCCACCCCTCCCCCCTCCCCTCCCCTTTTTTAACGCATGCTCTGTATCGTTACATCGTTGTTTCGAAACAATGGTGGTGAGGAGGCAGCATGTGACACTTCTTAAGCAATCTGATTGGTGGTCTTTGTCTCCTGTGCCGGGAGTTTTAAACAAAGGACTGGAGATTCTCCATTTT